>NW_024412388.1:45427384-45453209 GCF_014898765.1 Herpailurus yagouaroundi
GAAAGAAAGAAAGAAAGAAAGAAAGAAAGAAAGAAAGAAAGAAAGAATTGCTAGGTTTACTCTTCAGAGTGCATCATTTAGCTTGTCAAAAAATTAACAAAAAATAGTTGGCTTCTTTGATTGATATAAAATCTAATTCACGAAAAGACTTCCTATGTCTAAAGAAAGGTAAACAAATAAAGTAAGATAAAGAAAGGTAGCTCTAACTGCGCATATTTGTTTTTAAATTTATCCATTTAACTTAGCAAATAAACACACCATGTAAATTTCAAAAAGAAAAAAAAAAAGGAAGAAGAAAAAAGAAATGGAAGCACAGAGAGGGAGAAACTTGCCCAGGGTCACACAGGGAGTCCGAGTGGAGCTGGGTCTGGCCCCTGAGTTTCTTGCCCTCCCCAGTCCGTGACTTAGATACAATCACTCCACTGAAAGGGTTCTTGTAGCATGGCCAAGCTGCTTTGCTGAGTCCTGTTTTCCATAACTCACTGCCTTTCTCAAAATTTCCTGTTTCCAATGATTTTCATTAAAAAATTGGAATTGCGTTGCCCAGGGGCGGGTGGGGGGGGGGAGGGGGCAGGATTCTGGTTTAGAGACAACATAAAATTGCTCTTAACTTTCTGATTAAAATCACCTAATTAGAGGCATTATGCTCTTTGAGACAAGTCACAAATCAGAAAAGAAATTCTGCAATGTTTTTGGACCGCAACCCTGGGGCAGGGAGTCGAGGAGTTGGGGTGAGGAGAGGAGGAGGGATTAATTACAGTGGAAAGGAGTCACACGTTACCCCTGCACAGTGGCTAGGCTTGGGCCCCTCACATTAAAGGTCTACAGGAAACACAGGCAGGCTGTCTGCTTGAACAAAACTCCTGGATGGAAAAGTTTCTCTGCTTCTGCGTCTGGCTTTTCTCACTCTTTCCTTTTTCCCACTCAGTAGCATTTGAGTGGATTTAGAGAAAAATCTTACACCGCGGCACACAGGGAAGAACCATTTAGAATAAGCACAGAACTTAAGCCACTGAAGAGCACTGAGCAGAGAGTTAGGAAATGTGTGGGAGTCAATCAGTCTTCCAAGAAACCTCATTTCCCAGCAAGCCAACCAGAGCCCATCCCCATTATTTATGGAGTCGATACTTGCAAATCTGCCTGCTTGCTAACGTGGCCTAATAGTACCGTGTTTTCCACAGTCGTGTGTATTCTCTTGGTGATTTCACCGTTTAAAATAGTGCTGGAGTTCTGTCGAGTGTTCCTAAGGGCAGGAGGGCTATTAATGTGCTTAGAGAGAAAATGTGTGTTAGATGAGCTTCATTTGGGTGTGAGTTATAATGCTGTTGGGAGTGAGTTCAATGTTAATGATCCGACAACATATATTTAAAAGTGTCTTTACACACACAGTAAGTTAATGAATTGATAAAGGTGTTGTGAACAGAGGCTCACAGAAACCTAACGCTGTATTTCCCCTGGGAGCAATGACTCAGTATTCGCTAATGTGGTATTCATAGTGACTTTATAGAATATAACTTCACAAATAATAAAAAGTGACTGTAATTTACTGATAGCTCAAAAGTCTCCGTTCCAGAGAGACTCTCTGAGTCTGTGCTTCCAAAGCCCTTTGATCTTGGCACTAAAGTTTGATGCTACTAAGAAATGAACTCGGAAGGAGTGAGGTGCTCTGTGGATTTATTGAAGACTCTGAACTTTAATCCCCCACACTCCTGCCATCTGAAACAAAATTAGGATCAGATAAAAGTTCCCTGAGCTTTAAACCTGCACATCCCATCCCGTTTCCTGCCACTGTTTTTCTCTATGGCACTAATCACTTTCTGATACAGGATACCGTTTGTTTACTGTCTCCTCTAGAATGTAAGCTCTATGAAGGCAGGGATATTTGTCTACTTACTTCAGTGGTCTAAGTTCACACCTACAACAGTGACTAGTAAAGAGTAGCCATATAAGAAATAGTTAAATGAGTGCATGAATGAATGACGGTACACTTGTCAAGAGTTCTGGGAGGAAACCGAGTAAGTCTTACTTCTCCTCGTGGTCCCGTTAGTATCTTGGTAATATATTACTTTAGCCAAAATATGTACTTTTCTTTGGGCTTCATTCATAAAATAAAAGGGTAGGATCTTAGCATTCTGTGGATCATGTTCTGCTTTGAAAATACGAGAAAAGCTATGAATACCCCACCTAGAAAAAAATGAACACTCAGATTTTGCACAACATTTCACCTATGTTGTCAAGGGGTTCACAGAACTCCGTCTGTAGTTTGTGGATCTCAGTTTAGGAAATGGCAGCCTTGGACTAGAGACAGTATCTAAGTTCTCCTCCAAATCTTGACATCTCTTTTCTTATCCATTCCCTAAGGGAAAAAATCCTGAGAACTCACCCCATACATGACACCGCTTTGGATGATGTGGGAAGAGCACAGGAGACATGCTAAAAAAAAAAAAAGAAATAAGATTCAACTTACAGCAAAAGATTCCAGCGTATAGCAAAAGAGCGGGGACAGTCCAACATAGAAGAGAAGAATCTTAGGGGGAGGGCACACACTGGACAAGGGCACAGATACGGAAAATACAGGAGGTGGCTGGGGAAGAATAAACAGTTCTGGTCTCTAGCTGGCAACCTGCCTGGCTTAAATATATGCAGGTCACAGGAGAAACAAATCTGATTGTTTTGTCAGCAAGGGCACAAGAGACCGTAATCACCTGCTACTGAAGCTATAGTGAATCCTTATGCCCCCCCTTTACCACCGTCTGCTACCCTGAGACAGCCAGTGTTCAGCACCCCTGAGGGCCAAGGATTGCTTGGTTTTCTTCTTTCTTCCCCTATCGTTCATTAGGCAAAACACCTGGACTGTACCAAAGACTTCTTTACAGCTTGTCTCATTTCTTCAGCCCTTTTCTCAGATGAGGACGTTGAAGCTCAAAAAGGTAAAGTAATTGTGTCCAAGGCCATTGATTCTATTACTGGTAGAGCCAGCATTAAGAACCCACAGTGTCTGACTCCACCTGTCTCTTCCCTTGTGCCATGATGCTTTTCCCTTGATGTGTCTGTCCTCAATCGTAGTTGGGTGGAATTTGAAAGGATACACCGGGAGGATGCAGAATTGAGATGCAGCCTGAAGGCAGTTGGAAGGGGGGGATGGATGGATGTGAAGATGTTCCACTAGTCAGTGACCCCAAGTTAAGATGATACACCAATGAGATGAGACAAGGAGTTTACCTCATGCTACACCAGCATTATTACACCCAAATCTCATTTAAACATCTCTTCATCAAATGTTTGATTATGACATAATTAAAAACAATAGCTATTATTATAATCTTTATTTTATGGATATGGAGATGGGAGCTGAGAGACAGATGACTTAAGTTCTTACAGCTAGTCAGGAAAAGACCCAGACTTTGGACCCCAGGATGAATGACTCCATAGCCAGCCTTTTCCCTACCTTATAACACCGCTTTTCTGATTCAAACACAGTCTTTACTGTGAAGAAAGAACTTTCCAGATGAACATTCCATCTGTACATAAGAAAGTCTTGAAGGTTTAGGTTGAGCCAATTGATTTCAAATGGTTCTTTTGAGTAGATACCTCCACAACTCCCAATTTTCAACTTGTTTTATAGACTTCTTCTGATTTCACACATCTTCCCCCTGCTTTTATATGAGGACATCTGGGTTTCCAACTGGAATTCCTTCTCTACAAGTCAGAACCTTGATTGAACAGGAAATTAAGTTCTTTCTCTCTTATTTTGCATGCTTGCCAGCTGTCCCCTCTGTTTCCCCTTTATAGCCTGGAGAATATGCACACCCAGACCTTCTCTGGCTTAGTCACGGAGAAACAACACGTCTACCTGTTGGCTGAACTTGAAGAATGGTCCTACAGAAATCTCTACAGCCAGTGTCTTCCACATACCTTGCCCTCCACTTCCAGTCAGCCAAGTAGTATTTCCACATTCAGAGCACCAATATGTCTCATTTCGGTGCCTCTGCTCATGCCATCACCATCATCTGCGACTCTCTAACCTCCAAGAGGGCTAACCAACTGGCCCAAAGCTTTCTCACCTTTCAAAAAACCAGCCCATATACAGCTTCCTCTGAGAAGTCTTCACTGACCTCCTCCAATGGATATTAATCTCTCCCTCTTACATCCTCCTTAGCTGTGTACTGCTTTCTGATGCTTTAAATTATCACAATTTAGAAAACTGTCTCATCTCCTCTACTTAATGACTTGACCCCTCTATGTTCCCACAGCAAGAATTATATGGGATTATTATTTGATTCCTTACAACATAATGCCTTAAATTTACTAGTTAAATGCCTGACCAAAAATTACCATTGTCATCACAAAGTCTATAATTTAACAAGCACTTATTTTGAGCCACATATTTTTCATGTGTTATTTCTAGTCCTTGTAATAACACCGCAGGGTATTTTTCATCATCTTCCTTGTTCGAGTAGGGAAACCAAAACACAGCCAGTAAGTGGAAGAACAAGAATTCAAACTTGAGTCTGTGCTTCCAAAGCCCTTTGATCTTGGCACTATAGTTTGGTGCTACCAAGAAATTAACTGGAATAAGTGAGGTGCTCTGTGGATTTATTGAAGACTCTGAACTTTAATCCCCCACACTCCTGCCGTGTGAAACCAAATTAAGATCAGAAAAAAATTCTCTGAGCACCTCAAATAATTGTCAAGGAGTCCTTCTCTAAAAGGCATTGATTTTGAGAAGCAGTATGGGATACTGTTTATGGACACAAATTCTGGAGCCAGATTGCCTTGGATTGAATGCTGAGCCTGCTATTTGCCAGCTGGGTATTCTTGGGAAATTACTTAACTTCTCTGTGTCTCATTTCTTCACTTGTAAACGGGCATTATCGTCATCACCATCCCTTCTTCCAAAGGTTTGTAGTGAGAATTAAATGAGCTATATGAATAAGGCACTTAGGAATATGCTTAATAAGTTTAGTTTAGTTATTACTGGGCCAGCAGCTGCAAACCATTGGCTTGTAGGCAGAAAACGATCTGTAGATTGTTTTAACTATAATTGCTTCATATAGTATATTTCGAATTTATTGATTTATTGCCAAAATTTAAAATGCTGTAGATCACACACACAAAAAATGTACATTCCCACCTTCTCTTAGAAAATAAGAATATCTAGTAACTCGGAACACCTATTCCAACCTGGCTAGAATCCACTGTGGCTGAATAATAGTTTGCCCAACTTAAAAAAAAAGCAATGAACTCTCAAGTGCATCATCAGGGCCCTTGGACACTTCTCTTATCTGTGTTTTGTGCTCTTGAACCAGTGATCCCTGCGTTACACCCATGCTGAGAATATTTTAAAGTGTTATCTAATCTACCATATGCTTCAGTGAGTTGAGTCATCAAATTTTCCAGTCCAAACCCAATTTTAAACAGCAAACAAGGTAAGCATTCACATTAGCTGGCTAGTAGGAAAATGGGTATTGGAAGAGATAAAGCAGGGAGGAAGAAAAACCCAACAGCAGAAATGGCATGCCATCACAATGAAGCACCATATTCAAAATCACAGTCAAAATGTGGCATCACAACGTAGTTACATGCTACATCAATACTTGCTTTTTTTTTTTTTAATTTTTTTTAACATTTATTTATTTTTGAGACAGAGACAGAGCATGAACGGGGGAGGGTCAGAGAGAGAGGGAGACACAGAATCGGAAGCTGGCTCCAGGCTCTGAGCCATCAGCCCAGAGCCCGACGCGGGGCTCAAACTCACGGACCGTGAGATTGTGACCTGAGCCGAAGTCGGACGCTCAACCGACTGAGCCACCCAGGCGCCCCAATACTTGCTTTTAAGAATGATTCACTTCCTATGTTAAGGCTTTCCTCAATACTCTATCTCCTTAGTAGGTCTACTCAATCTCTCAACCATACTTTCTATACAAAACCAGAAGGCACGTCTTAGTCTCTTATCTCCCAGAGCACAACTTAAGAAATTCTATTCTCACCCTTGTCGCAGCCTTGTCCATCAGACTGAGAGTCCCTGGAGCACAGGGGCACTGCAGAACTTGCAGTGTGCCCCTTAGGGCTAAGCAAAGAGTCTTGGAGTTATTTGATAAGTGCATGATTGAGTGCATTTTAAGAAAATTAAAAGCCATTCATTTTTCTAGCCTACTTAAGCAGACAGTATGAAATAGAATTGTTCACAAATATCTCAATCAGAATTTTTTTAAAAATTCAACAAGTGTTCGATATATAAATGGGCCAATTCCCATTAGAAACATTCATTTAGGTTCCATTGCCCTTAGAACTCAATATGTCCAAGCCATGAGTTGACTTCCTCTTTGTTGTTTTGTGCTTCAGCTCTCTACATCAGTTTTCTAGTTTTTTTTAAAATAAGGATTTATATTCATCCATCAGGTCTTACCTTGTACCTCACCTCCCGTGAGAAGCCTCCCATAATAACTAAGACTAGATTTAAGTCTCCTCCATGATCCCCTATAGCTCCATGCACTGTCACACCATGAAAAGTCCCTAGACTATCATCTCCATAAAGTCAGAGATCACACCCCATTCACAACTGGGATCCCATGAATAGACTAAGTACTCAGAAAATATTTACGGATAGAAAAATAAATAAATAAATAAATAAATAAATAAATAAATAAATGGAGGAGTGAATCAACAACCGAACAAGTATACTTCTAAGGTAGTTGTAAGAGCTCGAATCTAAGTTGTCATTGTTATTATCAGAAACGTTAAGCGTGGGGGAGCTGAGTGGAGAAACCTGCTTTGGCCAACAGTGCTGTCTGCTGCTCCCATCTGTCTCTGCCTTGGCCCCGGCCCTTCACCCGTTATATACCCACTGAGCTTCCCTGAAGCTGACCCCATGCAGGCAGGGCTAGTGGGGTGTTTTCCAGCCTCACCAACCTAATTGTTCCTCATTTCCTGCCCATAAATGGTACAAGGTGTGGAGTTGCACCTCCCAATGTCCCAATTTCAATCATTTGTCTACATTAATCGACACTAATGGCTTTTACAAATGTAAGTCTTTAAGCTCCAGTAAGTTACATGTGTTTGAGGAGGCCACTGAAAGAAAGCTTCCAGGAAAATGTTCTCCAAATATCCTGAAAGCAGGGCGAGAGCCCAGCATTCCAAAGCCCTGTGCCTTTGCTCAGCAATCCCTCAAGAGATTAGGTTGTTATTATTAATAAAGTGTGACTTTCTCCAAATGAAAGAGCAAAACCCTGTGTTTTGCATGGAAAAAGACAGGCACAATAAGATCCAGATCCCATCAGTTCATTTGACACCAAAAACTGCATGTATTTAGCTTCTATTTTTTCTCAAAAATATTTTTAAGAAATATAACAGCATTATAAAAGGTTTTACAAATATTTTTGTCCTTGAGCCTGAGACTAGAATACTCTATCTGTTACCATCTTGGAAAAGTCACTGTCAGTCCTTTTTCATGGTTATTGTTATGCAACCCAATACAGTCTCATATTCTCTTTTTGTCATGGAATGTTATACCATAAATATACCTTTCTGGTTATAATTACAGTTTTAGGAGATAGTACTTATTTTAATACATATAGTTTAACCTCCTTAACTGTTGCTTACTATTAAACATTAAAATATAAGACCAATATGTTTTTTTCTTAAAGAATACAGTTATTTAGAAAGTAAGCTACACACTAGGGAAAAAATACACAGCAACTATTAAAGATTACAAAAGATATAAAAGATTCCTCACTCATCTTGGCATTAGCTATCTGATTAACATCCTTTTTGAGAATTCTGAAATACCATCATTCTGAGAACCAGATATACGAAGGCAAAATTCTGATGATAAGAACAGACTGCAGGAAAGAATTTTTTTAAATAAATTTTTTGAAAACTATAAGTGCAATAATATCTATGAAGAAGTCAAAGCCCCACAAGTAAAAGGCAGTTTCCAGTGCACTGAAACAAATAAAAATCTAACAACATATTATTTACTTAATACAGCATTGCTAAGATTAATTACCTGATACAACCAGAAGACTCTTTCAAAACTACATTGTCACCCTGAATTCCCCCGAAAGGTAGATACTCAAACAAAGGCTAGTGTGCAGATAGTTCATTTGAGAAATGCTTCCTGCAAGTAGGAGTTAGGATGCATGATTATCGATCCTGTGACCACCATGGGAGACTGATACTTGATCCAGCCAGGACTCCTAAGGAGCCCTCTACAATGCATCTCAGAACTATGCTCCCAGGGGTGTGAGTAGAGGAAGAATTTTGACTCACTGGCTCTCCATCTCATTCGTCAAGCATAACTCCATGGGAAGGAACTCATTCAAACACAGAACTTTCCTGGCTTTGTCAGTTAAAATCATACTGCTCCCTATTGATTGAAATGGTTGTCGCAGCAGCGCCTGAAGTTAAGTGGTACAGAGAGGATCTGAAGTGGCTCACAAGAGGTTTCTGGTATAGTCCATCTTTGGCATCACTCTGATTGGCTGATGGCTTCTATCAGGCTCATCACATCCAAGGAGGTGGTTAGCTGCTCTTCTGTAATTGAGAAGAGCTAGGTCCTCACCATTATGGCTGTCCCAAGCCCTAATTAGTATTCATCATCTCCCTGGTGGGAGATTTCAGCTGGTCTAGGCTGCTTTCCTGGTGAACTGTCCCAGGACATCATCCTTAAGGGGACTAAGCCCTCAGCTGCTCCCACACATGGTTTGCTTTGATCGTCGGCTCCCCATAATCACCATGCACGGAAGATGGATCCTTCAGGTTCCTGACCAACTTGGCCCTGCCTCCATTCTGTGGCAGCAACCCTAGCTCCTCTTAGTAATTAGGGTCCATTGCCCGCCCACCCCCCCAGGTACAGCAACCCTCTTCTTTGCCTGTTGGTCCAATGACAGAGGAGCCCAAAGTAGCCCGGTGAGATGTTTTCCAGCCTCACCAACTGTTTGAAGTTGGAAGCTCAGTTTGAAGTTAGTGGAAATCTTGCTGTGTCTCATGGTAGAAGAGACTTCCCCCCCATGCCTGCTTGGGAGCTAGAGCTTTTAATCCAGCAGATCTTGGTGATCAAGCCCCAAAACTCATCCTGAAGGTCTACATTCTAGGAACCCTCCCACAAGCAATTCTCTTAGCCCGGGTTCCCCCAAAGGCAAAACCCAAGACCAAGTCTTATATGCTGTTAAGTTTATTTAGGAAGTTATTCTAGAAAAGAGAGATGGGGGTCCAGAGGTAAACAAAAGAAAGGAGGAAGAAGGAGAGAAAGCCAATACAAGGATGCACTGTGGATTTGGCCAACGCTACGGCAGACAGGTGCTTAATAAATCTATCTTAAAATTGTACACTCAGGAGGCAAAGAGACAAGAATTTCTTTCGTTATATGGTTAATTTTCCCTTTGCATAAAGCTAAGTCACTAATTGTTGCCAAAATTCCCTTTTCTTGAAAAGCCTACATTCCCGACATGCAGTATAAGCTAATTTTATTTTATTGTCCGGGTCAGAGACATTTTCCTGTATCAAATGTCTTTTTCTATCCTCCTTGCCCTGAACTTCTAAATTATCCTGCCTCGAAGCTCCAGTATTGGATTTCTGTCAAGTTCCAGGGCTTTGACAATCCTTCTCCCTATTCAATGTGACTTTCAATGGTTCACATGGTGTCCCTGTTTCCAAAGGGGCCTTGCTTTTCCCTCTTCTGGCCCCCTCTGACCACTCCTCATGCATGATGGATGGATGTCATCCTTCCCCAACCCCTTCACCCCATTAGTAGACCAGAACATATTGTGATACTAAAACTCTTTGCCAAAAATTCCTGGCTATGATCACATTGAGCTCTGAAGAAATACATTTTACTTTCCAGATTCCAAAAAAGTAGAAACTCCAACAAGTGAGTTCTAACTTCTTTCCCAAGAAGAAGACTCTCTGGCTGAAGAGAGCACTGGAGGGATTCAGCAGACTTGGGTTTGAGTACGGCCCTGACACTTAAGGGCCTGCAGGTAAGGGTCCTACAGGAAACTGAAGCTCTAAAGGTGTATAAGACTGTTTTCCCAGTGTAACACAGACGTATTTCTTGAGTCGCTATGAGGTTCAAATGTAAAGTCAACCAACATTTGCATAGCTTATCATTATCTCATACATTATTAATGTGGCTGTTATTACATTATCATTAGCTTAGTACAAACTGGTAAAAAAAAAAAAAAAAAAACAAAAAACCCTACCTATTCATCTTTTGCAACACACGCTATTTATTGAGAACTACTATTTGTAAGGTCTGCATGTAAATTTCAATGCCTGTAAATAAAGGTACTTGGCAAACCCTGATGAAACTCCATTCCTTCTGTATTGGTCAGCTTGGGCTGTCATAAGAAAATATCATAGACTGGCTGGCATAAACAACAGAAAATGATTTTCTCACAGTTCTAAAAGCTGAAAGTCCCAGATCAAGGTGCTGGCAGATTCAGTTTCTGGTGAGAATCTCTTCCTGGCTTGCAAAAGGCTGCCTTCGGCTCTGTCCTTACAAGGCTTTTCCTCTGTGTGTGCACAGACCGACCTAGGTGACTCTTCCTCTTCTTATGAGGACAACAGTCATATTGGATTCAGGCCCCATCTTTATAACCTCATCTGACTGTAAGTACCTGTGGAAAGGCTCTATCTCCAAATCCAGTCACAATGGGAATCAGGGCTCCCACGTATGAAATTTAGGAGTCAGGATTTCAGTCCGTAACATCTCCTGGGCTTGCAGTATAAACAAGTGTGCTGACAGTGTAGAGCCTGGAGCCTGCTTCGAGTTCTGTGTCTCCCTCTCTCTCTGCCCCTCACCTGCTCATGCTCTGTCTCTTTCTCTCTCTGTCTCAAAAATAAACGTTAAAAAAAAACTTAAGGATGGGGTCTTCTCATCATGATCTTTAATAGAGCTGTGTGGGTCTATGCTGGTCACATAGACTCAGTTCCCAGCCAGATGGGAGACACATTTGTCAAAGGCAGACTGGGTCCTGCAGAGGACTCTCAACCAAAAGTCAGGAGCCCTGTAGGCAAAGCACAGGTCTGACATTCACAGAATGTGTGATCTGTAGAAAGTCCCTTGACCTCTCAGGACTTTAGTTGTCTCAGCTATAAAACAAGAGACCTGGAGTGATCATTTCGAGGAAGCTTCTGGTTGACGTTATGACTCTATGATACTCCTTCATATAATAGTATACCCCAAATATACAATAAAATACATATATATCATCAATCAATACAGACGTCGGCTTATGTGTATATAAAACAAACATGCAAATATATGTGTGTGAGTGTGTATGCATATAAATCATTGTTTTCATACACACATACATTCTTTGGAGAAAACCTTCTGGAAAGCCATTCTGGACCTTCTTTCTTACCAGTTACAATGGGCCTGAGGTGAGAGGAAAGCTTCGCTCTTCTAAAACACTAAGATGAAAGAAAGAATTTGGAAAACAGATCACAGTGAAAGCAAGGTTAACAAATGGAATTCTTGGAGGTGGTAGTTTTGGAACTCGTTTTATAATAAAATATAAGCATTGTACTATAAGACTAAATCACATATTTAAATCCTGATTCACATATGCTACTTTAAAGGTGGTATTTGAGGTAAGTGCTAATAATCCACCGGGTTTGAAAAGTAAAACAAAATGAGCAAATGACATTAATGGATCAAATTGCAAGGTGAAATACGTTCTACAAACTATTTTCCTTTCATGGATTGGCCACAGTGGGTGTCCAAAAGCTAACTTTGCAGGCTCCAAGGAAGTAACGACATAAATAATCAATTAATTGTTACATGTCTACTATGTGCCTGAGGTTTTTTTTTTTTTTAATTTTTTTAACGTTTATTTATTTTTGAGACAGAGAGAGACAGAGCATGAATGGGGGAGGGTCAGAGAGAGAGGGAGACACAGAATCTGAAACGGGCTCCAGGCTCCGAGCAGTCAGCACAGAGCCTGACGCGGGGCTTGAACTCACGGACCGCGAGATCATGACCTGAGCCGAAGTTGGACGCTTAACCGACTGAGCCCCCCAGGCGCCCCAATGTGCCTGAGTTTTAAAGAAACTGGATATGGCTCTTGCCTTCCAGAAACGTAAGATAAACAAATTGAAATGCGTAAGTAGCATTTTGATGCACTACGAAAGAAAAGAAAGGAGGTAATACAATAACAAATATGGGTGATGGGAGGAGGAGAATCAGGGGTAGCAAATGTGACAATCGAGTTGGGGGCGAGATGTGCTCTTGGATCCCTTCACCATCTTGCCATCCAAGATGGCACGAAGCCCCGCTTGCTAGCAAGCACAGGTAACTGACGTCAAGCTACCATATTAATTGTGCCTTGCGCACCTGCTGCTTTACAGAGCGGGTACGATTTCATTCTACTCAACCACCTCAGGAGGTACACAGCATCATCCTCTTTTTACACGTAAGGGGGTTGCAGAAGGACATGCAGATTCTGCTGTGTAAAGAAATACATTTCATCTCCTCTTGGATTTGCTGGAGTTTCACTATCCATGAGTCTCCATCCACTGGCTAGTTGGGCAAGGGACTATATTCCAATCCAGTCTGCTACACTTCTAGCCTAGTGCAATAATGTTCACAGTCCTCTGTGATCAGTGTTTAGTTTCCTGTAGGTGAAATCGACTCAGGTCTTTATATTTGGGTCCTCTTCTCCTGCTCCTCCTGAAAATAGTACTTGGAAGGAAGGTCCGAGGCAGCAGCGTGGAATGAGGGTTATCTGCCGGGTACCCTCAGCTCATCACTGGTCTCTTCGACCCTGGATGGCCACGGCTATTGCTACTAGCAAGAGTTCCTGTGCTTGGGCCCGGCCCTGTCCTCTGCTGCTGAAGGCAGCAAGTGGGCAACTCTAGGTCTTTCTCTCCCTCCACCCCCTCAGCTTCTCAAAGGCCTGGAGCACTTGCTAACTACTCAGCCTTATCTCTGACACCTCAGATTTCACCAAGGCCTCTCCTCCAGTGTGCTCCATGGTCTCCGTCCTGCCCCCGTCTTTCCCCCTTGCTGCAGCAGATCTTGTGACAAGCTTGCTGGGTCTCAACTCCGTGACTCTCCATGCCTCCCTAGGGTCCTATGGGAAATTTGAGTCACCTGATCATACCACACAGGAAGCACAGGTGGCTTGGCAAAGCCAAGTTCTGTTCCTCCCCCTGCCTCTGTATTGTGTACACGTAAGCCAAGAGGAGTGCCTCTTTCCCCCCTCCCACCCCCCTGTATCACTCACCTAACACCTACTACCGCTCCCCACTCTGGGCTGAGAGGCAGAGAGAGGTCAGGGCACAATCAGCCTGTCTCTCCTACTTCCCAGAGTCTGTCCAGCTGGGAGCAGAGGCTGCGGGGTTCTCATTTCCTGCACATATGTTCTTCCACATTAAGGCAACAAGCCGCAGGGCCTGGTTGCCACAGGTGAAAGGAGTAGCCTTTCTACAATTACAAAAGAAACTGTGACTTCAGATGTTCGGGCTTGGTCCTTCATATGATAAAGGAACTTAGAAAATTCTCTCTGTGGTTGCCAACTCAATACCAATTCCCCTGTTCTTCCTGACTATAGATGCCCAGTGGAAAGTGCTCTCCTCCCCAGACCCAGACGTTGCCAGGGGCTGGCCGTGGAGCCAAGGCCTCGCCCATGAGCTAGGAGTGGAAGGCGCTGGGTAGGGTTCTCCTTTAAAAAACGAAAACAAAAACAAAAAGCAGGCTCAACTGGCATTTGTTTTCGGTTTCTGCCCTTTTGCTTTCCTGCTTCTTCCTGCCGGGAATGCGGACATGATGCCTCGCAATGCACCAGCCAGCTCGCAAGTACCGAGGAGGTTAACAGAGAAGGGTAGCAGGAGCCTGGGTCTGTATCAGGCATGGTTCCGGTAGACAAGCAGAACCATCGGGTGGGGGGGGGGGGGGGGGGGGTTGGGGCAAGGGCACGGACTGCAAAGGATGGACTGGGGTGATTGTGGAGGCTGTCTAGGCAAGTCTGCAGCCCGTAACGCAGCCCATCGGGAAGGACAGGCTTGAACACTGGGGCACAGGAGGAAGCTGCAATCCACAGGTGAAATTTCTTTTCCTCAGGAAAGCCTCAGTTCTGCTCTTAAAGCTTTTCAAATGACTAAATCAGACCCACCCAGATTATCTAGGATAATCTTCTTTGCTTAAAGTAAACTGATTATACACTTGATAATCACACCTACAAAATACCTTCGCAGCACAAGATTAGTGTTTGTGTGAATAACTGGGGACTAAAGCCTACCCAAGTGGACACAAAACCAACCATCGCAGGGTCCTAAACAGCATTACATTGCCACCGCATTAGTTCTGGACTACTGGCCTCTGGATTCATTGTTGTGTGGAAAAACCAAAAACAAACAAAAATGGGTTCAGTCTTAGCAGCCAGGGTTGTGTTACATGCAACCGAATACAAATCCTAACTGGTACATTCCCCCTCCATAAAACTCAGTTTTAAGCATTTAGCTTCCTGCGGACTCAAACAAATATCTAAGTTTTAAGTCAAAACCGAGCAATGGCCCTGTTGTTTTAGGAAGGTCCTCGGCTTTTCCCCAAGGCTCTGAAATTCGTTGCTTCAAGAGTGAGAAGGCCTGCAGGCAACAAGGTTTATAAGATGTGAAAATACAACTGAACATTTTTGAGGACAAGTGTATCCCTATTATAATACATACTTAGAAAAGTAATTTGATCAAGGCTGGAACTCAGAACTGCCTGAAACTAAAACCTATCTCCTTTCTCCTCTGCCAAGATAGGAGCAAAACTCTGCTTGGCCATCTACAGGAAAGAGAACCACCAACAAAGCTATCTGGTCAATTTCTTTGAGCTCCATACTCAGAATGATTATCATAAAGTTACTGCCAGTAATATTTAGCTAAATCAGATGTATTCAATAGTAATGTGCTCTCACTATCACCATTAGAATTGAAATTCCAGCCTTTAAGTCTTATTTAGAATGACAGATGTAGGCTGACCTACTGTATGAAAAAAAACAAAAGAGAAAAAAGAAAAGAAAAGCTGATCACTTCTCAGTTCGAGCTGTCACAACCCACAAATATGCACTTGGAGGAAGCGGGACGGGGCAGGGTGAGTGGGTCAGCCAGTGCTCTGCTGTTCATACTGTTCTTGACCAGTGAGCGTGTCAAGATGGGGCTATTAATTTTATCGGTGTCAACTTGATTTTGAAAACATCGGTGCTGACCTGCTAAGACAGCATGTACCCTCCCTTCCCCCCCCGAAGACACCTGATAATAAAGAATCCTTACATTTTCACAGAGTTTTAAGGGATTTTATCTCTCTTTGCTCATTAATTTCCACAAACCACTTTAAGAGGTGGGCAGGGGAAGGATTTTGATCCCCATTTTATATATAAGGAAACAGCGTCACAGACATGAAATAGCTCCCTTGAGTTCACATGGAAATTAAACCACACCACCCTCCATAATCCCTGGGAAAGAAAGAGAGGAAAAAACAGCATCGTAAACTATTTAGAAAAATCTTTTAAAAAAATCTTTTCAGGGGCGCCTGGGTGGCTCAGTCGGTTAAGCGTCCAACTTCAGCTCAGGTCATGATCTCACGGTCCGTGAGTTTGAGCCCCTCATCGGGCTCTGTGCTGACAGCTCAGAGCCTGGAGCCCGCTTCAGATTCCGTGTCTCCCTCTCTCTCTGACCCTCCCCCGTTCATGCTCTGTCTCTCTCTGTCTCAAAAATAAATAAACATTAAAAAAAATTAAAAATAAATAAAAAATCTTTTCAATAAAACTTGGGCCAGAACATCTTGCTTATGACAAGATACCGATGAATGTGAAAGAGTGTGGTCCTCTGCTTCCCTTTTACCTGGAGGACTAAGACTTACAAAATGTGTCCAGACCAATGTACTTCCCAGGATTTCAGATATTCATTTCTTGTGAGGTCACCGAGAGACAGTTTTGGGGAAGCCAGGCACATCTGTCTGATTGTTATCCTTTAAATGCGATTAAATTCAAATTCATGTCTGAATTGCTTTAAGGCCATGTTTTCAGAGCCTATTACTTCTTGGGCCAAGTTGGGGGTGTGGCAAGTACAAACTTAGTCACTAATGAGGTCCCCTGTGAGTGGCCATGAATGGTGGAAGGAAGAATAAAAGTTCACCCTTTTCCATAGGCCAAAATGAAACTAGCCCTAACCCAGAGATAAGGAGAAGCCTAACTTACCATTTTATTCCCTTCTCATCACGTCCTAGAAGTAGATAATAGTTATTCGCATTTGCATGGCCCTTTACAACTTATTGAGTGCTTTCAGAGCTACAGTTTCAATCAATACACTTCCCATGCAATAGGGAACCTGACCTCGTGTGTGGGATCAAGGAAGACGTCTCTGAAGCAGTAACTTTTGAGTTTATGCCTGATGCTAAAACCCACTTCCTTCCTACTCTACCAGGGTATTCTCAGAAGTCTCCTTGTAGCTGACGATGGGAGGAGAACCATCAACAACACACTCAAGTGGATTTGTTTAGAACCCACATTCATAAGAATAATCATCATGAAAATGGCTGGTAATATGTGTTGGAAGTCATTTTACCTGCTGTTTGTTGGCATTCTCATCTCCGTTAAAATGGAAATCTTGGCCCATACATCATCTTCAGAATGACAGGGGTAGGCTAACCTATGGCTATGCGAAAAACAAGATAAAAAAAGTAAAAACATCTTGAGATAAATAAAAATATAAAAAAGTGTGTGTTTCAGGGGAAGAAGAATGGGTGATTGAGTGTTCAGCACCACGGAGATTCTAGAGAGAGGTTAGCCCAATTTTAAGGGTGTAGTGGATATGATAGATGCTTTCAGAAAATACATATAAATGTATGTACATATAACTAAAGTCTATTTCTATAGACACATCAATTCATTTTGCATTCTACTGAATATCCTTTGAATTATACTAATGTAATTATATATTAATTTTATATGTATTGAATAGATTTGGGTGGTGGTTCTTGTTGTTGATTTATTTTGAGAGACAGCGAGAACACATGGGAGCAGCAGAGACAGCAAGAAAGAGAAAATCCCAAGCAGGCTCTGCACTGACAGTGTGGGGCTTTAATTCACGACCCTGAGATCATGACCTGAGCCAAGATCAGGAGTCAGACACTTAGCTGACTGAGCCACCCAAATGCCCCAAATCGAATAGATTCCTAGCACTCTTATCTATTTTACCTACTTCTCTCCAGCCCCTTTGTTCCTAACAAAGTGCCACTGTACTTGCTTGGTGCCACTATACTTCATAACTTTGTTACATAAATTAAAATACTTCTCCTCCATTTTCTGCTTCACATGATCTACTTCTATTGCCATCTCCATGCTGAACACAGATGTCAGCACATAGTAAGTTGTTCGATAAGAACTTGATCTACTGAACTGAACTGACCCCTCTGAACTTTGTTTCCTGAGTTCAAAGGGCTTCACTGTCAACACCACTTAGACAACCCATGAGCTCACCTTCCCAATGCCAAAAAGGAGAGGTAACATGAAGCAGAAAAGTCCCACTCTGACAGTCTGTGGAAGGGTCTGGTTTCATGGCTAGAGACCTAGTAATCAATTAGAGAAAGGGAAATGGTTGCCATTGGAAACCTTGCAGCCCTGTGGCTGTCAGAGGGAATGAAAGGCTGGAAGCTAATCAGGCATAATGAGCTTACAGTCCCATAGATCATGTCAGCCAGCGTTCTTATTAATTTCCTGCCCAATGGCCATGCACAGAGGATTGATTCATCCATCAGTCCTTCCCCAGCCTGGACGCTAAATCACTTGTCAAATCAGGACCGCAGTGATGAAAATTCAGGAGTGACATAGTGGCAGGAATATCGTCCATCATCCCCAATTCCTCCCCACCTTTGGAGAGCATCTTTCCCACATGTCCATCTGAAAGAGAGGTACCAGACTCTGAGAATGTAAAACCGTCAAGGACCAGGAAGAACATCTAGCCTAAGAAGGGCAATAAGATTCATTGGTAGTGTAAAAGGTTGGCCTAGATAAGGGATGGCACAAATATGACACACACACTGCTACTCCCCACTTTTCTGTGTCCTCAACAGACACCGCAAATCAATTACTCCATTCCGTCTTAGGAACAATTAAAAATCCTTCTCAATACAGCATACCGTGAACCTACTACCAATGAATCTCCAAAGGTGGGGTATAGGGGGATGAGTATTTCCTTATTAGTGATGGGCAACAAAAGAAAATTTTTGATGTGCCCCACCTGGCTCCTTTTTTAAATGCCTGGTTAAAGTATTTACTACCATTTTAATACAGATTTTCTTGCCTCTGCAGTCTATCTTGCCATCTACAACAGTTTTTTTCTTCCCAAATCTAGGGGAAATCCACTGGGTTAGGGTGAACTTGGACTGAGTGTCTCACATGGAAGCTAAGTCCAAGCAGAAGGATTTGGGGGGCAAAATGCCTTTTCCTCAGAGGGGGAGAGAGCCAAAGCATAGTTTTATAGACAAAGGATTGAACGTTTAACTGGGGGGTGTTACTATGCAAAGAAATACATACCAGGACTATGAAGAGATAAGCACACAGGTGCAGATCAGGGCATCTATTCAGTGTGTAGTTTATGAATGGAAAGTATACATCCCAGCGCACCTTTTCTGTTGTATCCAGACAAAACAGAGATCATAGGGGTACAACATATTGTCTGAGGAGGCACATGCAAGGAGATGATACATAAGCAGAGTTCTGAGAGATGAGGAAGGGTTTGCCAATACAGAGGCAGCAGAGAGCAGGTAGGGCATCTCAGACAAACGGAACTCCAAATGCAAGGTTCAGAAGCTCCAGAGAGTTTCAAGGTGATTTCCTGTAGGTTAGCTCATTTAGAGCCCAAGATAATCCTTTGCATCACCAGTGTTATGATCTCCATTTCAGAGTGAAGGAGACAAAAGCCCAATGAGTTTAAAGCAATTCACCCGCAGTCACACGTCTAGCTGTACAGACAGGAAACTAACCAATTTCCCTTGATCAAGAGACCAGGCCCCTTTCAATAGACTCACCACCTCCAACGGAAGGGTTGATAACACCCCCTTTATTTCACCTTTGGGGAAAGACGTTCTTAATGAATGAAGAACTGATAGAGAAAACAACACCGTATCAAGCTAATGGTAAAGAAATTGTAAGGATATGAGATCAGAGTTGGCAGAAAGCCTCTGAAATGGGGGAAAACACTTATGTTAAGTTCAAACATGTCAACAATTTAATCCACGTTGATTTGGCTTTGCTATTGCAAGGCATACAGTAGCCTGCTCTGAACATTAATAGATAATTTCCTTTTTGCTAGTTGAAATGAGTTCCCTCAAAAAGGATTGAGGCAGACTGGTAGGAACCTAAGCACTGTTTTTCTTTCCTCCTTCCATGCTTTTAACAAAGATGAACTGAATTTCTCCCTTGTGCTAGCTATTGCGCTAAGCATTGTGGATATGGAGATGAATCAGACACTATTCTTCTACTCAAGAGCTCACAAGCTAATAGAAATAGAAACCAACGAGTACAACCAAACAATAGACATGTGTAAAGAGAGGAAAGTACATAATCCAGAGGCACACAAAGGAGCAAGCTACCAAGTTGGCTGGAATGGACTGCACCAGGCTTCCTGAAGAAGTGCTTTTTGAAACGGACTTGAAAATGACCAGAGGTGGCCAGTGATACAATAGGAGTACCAAACAAATAAATATAGTAGAGATTATAGATAGCCCATGGAATAATAAAAAATTACAAACACGAGTCCATATGACAGAGGACGAAAAGCTCTTCCTTACTGTAGAAAGCCAACTAAGAAAAATAGAAAAAGTACTACATTTGGAAGACCACCATTCGACAACCATAACAATAACAGTTGACTCAGGAAAGAATTATCAATGGATGTGAACACTAATTGGTAAAGGCTTGAGGGGTAGCAGGGTATTTGCACAGTTTCAAAGTATCTCCCCAAATGTCACTAAATTACAAAAGGGAAAATAGAAATTTCAGAGCTAACTGGCCAGACACCACCTTAAAACCAAGGGAGCAAAGTTAACATCAGTAATGGGACAATTTGATACTTCCTGACATGAAGCACTAGGAAGAACACAACATCACTCTGTGATATTTTTGCCAAAAATGCATGATCTGGATCTAATCATGAGTTAACATCAGATAAAACCAAAGTTAAGAACATTCCATAACATAACTGACCTGTACACTTCAATAGTGTCAATATCATGAAAGACACAGAAAGACTCAACAAAATTGCTCCAGATTAAATATGACTGAAGAGATGTGACAGTAAATAGTCCTTTTAGTCCAATAGTCCTTTTGCTATAAAGGACTACTGGAGCAATTGGTGAATTTTGAATAAGGTCTGTAGATAATAACATTGCATCAATGCTAATTTTCTGATTTTGCTGACTATACTGTGGTTATGAAAGAGAATGTGCTTTTTAAAAAAAAAAAATACACTGAAGCATTTAGGGATAAAGGAGTATCATGTCTGCAACATATTCTCAAATGCTTCAGAAAACACTGGAGTGAGAAAGAGAAAATAATAAAACAAATGTAGTAAGATATTAGCATTTGGGGAATCTAGGGAAAGGGTACAAAGGATATTATGGACTGACTGTGTTCCCCTCAAAATTCATTGGTTGAAACCCTACCTTCCATTGTGATGGTGTCAGGAGGTGGGGTCTTTGGGAGGTAACTAGGATCATCAGATGAGGTCATTAGGGTGGGAACCTCTTGAATGGGATCAGTGCCCTACAAAAGTAATAAGATAGTTCTCTTGTTCTCTCTCTCTTCCAGCCAAAGGAGAATGCAAAGAGAAATCAGCAGTCTGCAATCAGGCAACTAGCCCTCACTGGAGCCCAGTCATGCTGGCCCTATGATCCTGGAGTTCCCAGTCTCTAGAGATGTGAAAAACAAATTCTGTTGTTTCTAAGTCTCCCAATCTTGTTGCCTTACTAGAGCAACCCAAATTGAGACACGGGCATTCTTTGCCCTATTCTTGCAACTTTTCTATAAGTCTGACATTATGTTACAAAGTTAAAAGAAAGAAAAAGTAAATAATGCAATCTGGTATGATTATAGCCAGGTAATGTTGGTGAGTGTGAATTGTCAAAGTCTGCAAGAGAACTTGGGGAAAAGAGAGAAGACAACTTGATGGAGAAACGGGGTTGTAAATGATTCCCCTCTGCCCCGGGCAGATAGAGATAGAGATGGAGAAGAATAAACAGCACATGCAATGACAATTTTTTTAAAATCTGGCATTACACAGCATTTACCATGTGCTAGACAATGTTCCAAGTATATTATTCATATTATCTCACTGACCATCCCAACAACCCTTTGTGGCATTATTATAACCACCTCATTTCATAGATGAGAAAACAGGGGCACAGAGAAATGGAGGAACTTACTCAAGTCACATGGTCAGTGACAAAGTGAGGATGTGACCCCAGGCAGTGTGGATGTTGGGAGTCTGTGCCCATAGTCATTATCTTATTATTAACTTTCAGGTTTGCACAGTGCATTATGGGAGGAAATGACCAGATTCTCCTCAGCCACTTCCTGCCCCATTTTTAATAAGATGAACTGATTGTAAAAAATCTGCAGGGGCACCTGGGTGGCTTAGTCGGTTGAGCGTCCGACTTTGGCTCAGGTCATGCTCTCCCGGCTTGTGGGTTCGAGCCCCACGTCAGGCTCTGTGCTGACAGCTCAGAGCCTGGAGCCTGCTTCGGATTCTATATCTCTTTCTCTCTCTCCCCCTCTCCCACTTGCGCTCTCTCAAAAATAAATAAAATGTGAAAAAAAAGAATTTGCAAAGAGATCCAGAGAGATGGATCTAACAAAACAACAATGCCCATGGCTGGAAACCATGGTGAGGAAGATTGATGGTGACAACAGAAGGCAGGCGGTGTTTCCTACACATTCACTGTGTTCCATGCATGCTCTGAGGACACCAAATGCTTTAACTCACTAAACATTCTCAACTCCAGGAGTTAGACACTGTTAGCCATACATTTCAGGTGGAAAGTACCTGGTATACCTGTAACCCCATCCCAGGGCTCAAACACTCAAACACTGCCAGGCTAGCAAAAATATTAGGAGCGTGACATGGGGAGACGTGACAGCTGGCCTTGCAATTATTATGTGATCTGAGACAAGCCACTTCTCCCCTATGGCCTGTTTCTCCAGAGAAAATTGAGGTGCTGGATAGTATGATCTTCGGGTCCTCGCCAGCCTTTACTTCTATGCCTCTGACAGAGGTAGAGGTGTGCTATCCCATTAATGTGAAAACTTCAGGATAAAGCATGTCTATCTTGCACACCTTGTAGGAGAGAATGGTTATTGAATGACCAAAGGAACCTCCACAGACAATAGCGGTTTGCATGGACCCTGATGTGTGCGACCCTGGAGACCACAGAACCGTGGAGCTCCAGGATTAGCTCTTGGAGCTGAGAGCCACAGGCCCCTGATCTCAAAACAGGGATCTCTGAGATGGAAAGGAAACCCTATTCATAATTATGTAAGAACAAGTAGCAGAAACCAGAACTGTGCAGGACACGTGGCAACACAGTCACCCACACTTGAAAACCAAAAGGCACCTAACGCGTTCAGGGAACCAAGCACACGAGGGCTGCACGCTGCTTGAAATGTAGCAGATATAACATTTCATTTGATCTTCACGACAACGCACAGACGTAGTATTTTTGTCCTTTAGAAGCAAGGAAGTGGATTAAGAAAGGTCAAAGGACTTTACTCTCTGCTTCCAAACAGCATGTTCCTTCCAGTGTGCCAGACGAGAAAGGCCTCTGGGACACATTAGGCCAGAGATATCCAAATGGGGCGCCCTGAATAAAAACAAGACCTAAAGTAGTAATGCACGTCTACGTCATACACACGAGGTTTAAAAAGCCAACAGAAATTAGATTCGTAAGTGGGATAAAGCTATCCTGTTGTGACTATTGCTATTGAAATGATGCCATTGCTTTGGGTTTGGCAGGAATGTTATCAGTAATCACACCAATTGGTTCCTTCTTGTTAGAGGCTCTGAACGTAAGACATAAATTTCTGTGATTATTAACAATGGGAAGGCCAATTGGTTATGATCTAATTTACAGAATCAGTTGGGACAGGCCAGATCACACTATGATAGCGAACAACCCCAAACCTCAGGGCCTTCAACCAGCAGAAGTGTATCTGGGCTTCCAGGGCACGTCCACTGGGTCAGCCCAGGGCCCTGCTCGGCATCGCTGTCCTTATCCCGGGACCCAGGCCGATCAAGCAGCTCCTACCTAGAACATTGGGTCCTTCTTCCCTTGGAGAGAAATAAGAATTCTTGAGAATCGGGCACTGCAGATGAAACGTTTAACCTTCTTCTCACAGCGCGCCAGCTAGAACAAGTCAGTTGGCCGGGCCCAGCCACAAGGGGACAGCCACAAGGGGAGAGCATCTCGAATGTTTGGTGAAGAGCACTGATGACTACCGAGCTTAATGAAGTTTTGCAGACTCTAATCCCATCGGTAAATATCTAGTAAACTCATGAGTTTTGTGCCAGCCATTGCATTAGGTACTAAAGATGGGACATGGTTCTTTGGTTACAGAAAACTCAGGGGTATTTGAGACCAAGTATTATGCCAAATAGTGTCTTTGGTGGTAACTGTTTTAAAAGCCCAGCTCTAGGGGCGCCTGGGTGGCGCAGTCGGTTAAGCGTCCGACTTCAGCCAGGTCACGATCTCGCGATCCGTGAGTTCGAGCCCCGCGTCAGGCTCTGGGCTGATGGCTCAGAGCCTGGAGCCTGTTTCCGATTCTGTGTCTCCCTCTCTCTCTGCCCCTCCCCCGTTCATGCTCTATCTCTCTCTGTCCCAAAAGTAAATAAACGTTGAAGAAAAAAAAAATTTTTTTTTTTTTAAATAAAAGCCCAGCTCTAGACCAGCTTCTTCTTTTGCAGAGGTGGACACAAAAGCCTAGAGATGTGCCCAAGGTGACCCAGCTGGAGGAAGACTGGTTTCCTAACCGTAGCACTCCAGTAAGTCAAGTGGTAGAAAGGAGACTTACAGATGTCTCAGTGTTTAGAAACCTCTCTTCAAAGTTGCATAAGTGGCCTAGGGTGTCCTGTTTATATGGAAAAACCAAGGAATGTAGACAAGGCAACTACTTTGAGGGGTATGACTGAAGCCAGGAAGGTCACAAACCCTAAAAACAGCCAGGAAAGCTGTGGGCAGCTGCTCTGACCTGGCACCAGACCACATACCAGGCTCTTTAGAGAGCCACCATGTTAACATTAAGCCAAGTGAGACAGATGATTCCTCTGCAGGAGTGGAGACTTCTCATGCAATAGTCTTAAGGGTATGTGGTTAAAAAATTGGTTATTCAAACGCTCTGAAAATAAGGCTGACGTGTCTCAATTTATATGATGCTTTTTGGCCCCCATTAAACATCCATGGAATAGAGCAACTAACTAGACATCCTTTCATGAGCAACATGGGTTTGGCAAAAGAGCTTTGGACTTCCTCATATCTGCCTTTGCATATGAGTTCTCTCGTTTACTTGCTATGCAATTTACACTACCTTTCTCTGTTTCAGATCCCTCACGTTAAGCAATGATCACAATACCTAGGACTAGGGGCTTCCAAGATAAATTATATGGAAGGAATTAAGCAATGTACTTGCCAAATATTAGTTCTGGTACTTAGTGAGCACAAAAGGAATGTTAATTTTCATTACCCCTCACTCTGGTAGCTCAGTTGAACTAGTGGACACACACAAAAAAATTTGATTTGTGTGTCCAGCATTGTATTAGGCTAGGCTGTGGTAACAGACGAAATTGCAGTGGCTTAACACCACCGAAATGGACTTGTTGCCCACTTAAAGGCCCCTCTCCTCCATACTGATGGAGGCCTACAGTATTTACTTTGTGGCTTCCAAGGTTGTCCTAGGCGTGGACATCTCAGGGGACCAGGAGAGAGAATGAGTATGGAGAAACAAGTGTAGAAGGCTGGTGTGGGCCAGGGCTGTGTGTGGAGTCTTCACTTACACTAATGTTCCTTTGGAGGGAACTTAGTCACATGGTCACACCTGATGGAAGGGGGACTGGGAAATCTCAGCTGTAGGCAAGACAAGAGTAGGGATGTTTGCGGACAGCTTTCCATCTTGGTTATTAATCAAGAGCAAACTGTGTTTCCCATAATAGCTTTTATTCCCATCTAGGCACATAAAGAAAGGTGAGATAGAGTTGCGGTGGGAGAACCTAGGCAGGCTTCCAGTGAGGCAAAGGAAGATCTGAGCTGAGGCTTGGATTTTACAGGAAAGTATAAAATGATGATCCTAATTATCCTTTTAAGAAAACTTATTTAACTTTTACTAAAAGGTATCACATGCTGGGGATACAAAGATGGCAAAAGAGGCAACTGACGTGGGCCAGAAGGATCATAAATCCTTTAGGTTAGCTAAAAGAGCATGACGAAATGCAATTATTTTATGCAAGTATGGTTAACAATGAATGAGACCAGACTTGTCGAACAAATTTTCTATCACAAAACACTGTTATGGGCAAAAGTCTTGTCTATGTTGTTTTCTCATGCTTCTGCATTTATCAGAATTGCTGAAAGGGTTGTTCATATGATTTTCAATCTAAGTTCCTTTTTTTATTACTCTTGAAAAAAGTTCTTATGGCTCTGTTTTCAACCAGCTAAAAACATTTTATATATTACTCTAAACTATTGTTCTCCACATTCTATTGTCCTAATTGTACTGTTTCTTGATCTGAATTTATGTCCTGAGACAGTAATGTTTGGGGGAAAAATAAAAAGACCCTCGAGAGAGAAAGA
>NW_024412388.1:45458209-45491035 GCF_014898765.1 Herpailurus yagouaroundi
AGGAAGGGAGGGAGGAAGGAAGGGAGGGAGGAAGGCAGAAAGGAAAGAAGGAAGGAAGGAAGGAAGCTGACTAGCTGAGCTGGGCTGAGAGCGTGAATAAAGATAAGGCAGTTCCACAACCCTGTGAAGCAGGATTATCATCACCTATTTACAAGTAAGGAATTTAATGATGATGATTATGGTGAAAGCTGACTTTTATTTAGCATTAGCTATGCACTGAACACTGTTGTAACTGCTATATGCATATATATATATTTACATAAATAAAAATGTATATAATAAATGATAGATATACATATGTATATATGTACATATTCCTACTTATCACTTATTTAGTGTGTGTGTGTGTGTGTGTGTGTCTTATTTAATCCTTATAACAAGCAATGGGAGAGGTGCTATTATTATCCCCATTGCAAGTGTGAGGAAACTGAGAGCAAGGTCAGTAACATGTTGAAGGTCACAGAGTCAATAGGCAGTAGAGACGGAATTTAAAACCAAATACTCTGGTTCCATCGTCCATGCTCTAACAATCAGGCACACTGCCTCAGAGAAGTCAAAATAGCTTACCGTGTGTCCAAGGTTGCACTGGGCGATAATAGCATAAATAGGACCGAATCCAGGGGTGTCTGACTACAAAGCGCCACCTGCTCTTCCTCTCCCTACTGCCTCTCAGTGGGACTGAGATACAGAGCAAGAGGGGAGAAGACATCTTCTGCGAGGGGTCAGCACAAGCAAGCATGAAAAAAAGGCAGCAAAAGCCCCCTAAAACATACACCCCTTGCATTTTCTGACCTCCAGTGCCCAAATGCCAGTGGCTGACGTTGTGACTCACTGGAAATTGCTTCCTTGGTGACACAGACCACAAGTCCTCATCCAAGATACATACATACCATCAATGTGTTTATTCACACAGAGACAGGCTCCCCTCAAGTTGGTGCCTTAGTTGTCACAGCAACGCGAAAAGACAAGGAAAGCCCTGAGAAGCATTCAGTGGCAAGAAAAGGGTAGCCGTTTGAGAAAGCACGTGGCCCAGAGCAATCCTGGCAACACTATGGATCCCAAGAACATCAAAGCCAGAGGCTTCCTATGGCTCACGTGTAGACAAAAGAACTGAGCTTTGGTAAAGTGGCAGGCAGTGTGCTAAACGCTTTACCTAGGTTATATCATTAATTCTTTTTTTGAGGGAGGGAGGGAGGGAGGGAGAGAGAGAGAGAGAGATATTGCACGCAGGAGCGCTAGTGGGAGGGGGCAGAGAGAGAGGAGGACAGAGGACCCGACTCCGTGCTGACAGCAGAGCCCGATGCGGGGCTCAAACTCATGAACCGTGAGATCATGACCTGAGCTAAAATCAAGAGTTGGTCACCTACCCAACTGAGCCACTCAGACGCCCCATTATATCATTAATTTCTAACAAGAGTTCAATAAGATATGATCCTCACTTATAGATGAAGAACCTGGGGCTCAGGGATAGGATGCACCTTGCCTCACATGGAACCTCGATTCAAGCCCAGCACTAATTCCAGGGCCCATGTCCTTGGCTGCAAAGCCATATTCCTTAAGGACTGTGACTTGCCCAGCAGTCCAATAGCTATCCAAGTGACAGAGCCCAAACCAGGGTCCTGTCCCTCCTGTCCTCCAGGGACCTCAGGTCTTTCTGGTTATCACACAGCAAAACCGTCACCCACACAGAGATCAGTCATGTATTTCATCAGTACCTCTTAGCATTCTGCCCTTCATTGCCCCGGAATGGGCCTTGTTCAAACTTCCCTTCTACAGCTCAACAAATAAGCAAACAGAAATTAAAAGCTTAGCTTTCCATGAAAAGGCAGTGTAAACATCTGGCAGCCTTCCTGGGTCTTGGCTTCCTCTGACTGGGTCTAAGTGTACAACGTGAGTGTATTTGGGCTTCAACAGAAGAGGCCTTGCTAGACATTACTCAGACCCCTGCGAAAGCAAACCAGCCCCCAAACCTACTGATGGAAATACAAGTGCCCTTGTTGTTGACCAAAAACTAAACAAATCGTTTGAGGTTTGGGGCTCAAAATCTTTCAAAAATGCAGTTCCCACATATTCATTTGGGATATGTGTGCGCTTGCTTAAATCTTGTCTGGAGTAAGACGGAACATAAATACAAATATGTACAAATAACTTAAATAGATTCAAGGAACAAAGAACAGTCCCTTAAAAAAAAGTTTCGTAAAGTGAAATGGGCCAAACTGGATGGCAAATATGGATCAGCCTTTGACAAAACCATCAAGTCGATGAAGCTTTCTCTACCATCTGGGTAACTTTGGGAGTCACCCAAGCTCTCTGGGATTTAATACCTCCTCTACAAAATAGGGATAGTATTAGGATAGTGTGAAATTGACTGTGGTGAAAATATACTTAGAAAATTATGTGAAAGCCTTATAAAGTCCTAAACATGGGTGAGAAATTGTGTTTACTCCTACTTCCTCTAACACGTACAGGTCCCGGTGAAGCACCATCTCCTCCAGGACCCACCCACCCCAGCTGGTCCCAAGCTTATCCTTGGCTACCCAAGGACCCCCAATAAGATCTCCTCTCCATGGACCTCCTTTCCCTGACGAGCACTGGACAGTTTTGCAAAATATAGGCATCAGGTGGATTTGGTCGTAGATCCAAGGCAAAAGGAAACCGACCTCACAAGGTTCAAGAAGGCATAAGGTTAATTAGCCACTCAGTACTAACCGGGGTAATTACCTCCTCTCTCCCCCACCCCCACCAAAAGAGGAGGCAAGAGAGAAAGTCCTTTCTAAGATCATTCATCTTTATGGAGGGCATGGTAAGAGGAAATCTGTAGCAGGCAGGCGTGTACCAGGTAGCATGGCCAAGAGGGAGGATTGGAATGAGCAAGACTGAGAGAGACTCAATCAGTGCTGGATTTTCTAATAGCAGCCAGCTGAACCCATAGCTCAAAAAGGAATACCTAATCAATGACCAAATACATGAATGAATGACTAAACAAGCGAATGAATGAATGAATGAATAATTTTAAATGAACCAATGTACAATAGCTCTGCTCTGGTACAGTTATCCAGGATGATCTAAAAGGAGGGATTGATTTTAATTTCGGCTAGCTTACCAGTTTATGTTTCGTGGCTTACTTTGACTTTATTTTGAGTTACACATGAGATAGGGATGTCATAATACTCTCAATGCTTTGGACATCCAGTGACCCTGACCCGGACCCTGACCCAGGAGGCACTTGGGTACTGAGTGTCAACAAGAGCCTCTAAGAAAAGATCAGATTACACCACACAGTCCCACCATCTGACAATCTAACAGCAGAGAGGCACTGAGTGTAAGAAATGGCATGCTTCAGCGAGAACGTGGGGGCAGGCGACAGTGGTAACTCTGTAGAAGGGTAGGAGTGGCTGGCCTCCGCCCAATGTACAAGGCAAGGTTACATGCCCAAGGTGGTAGTGAAGCCACTCGGCTATCTCAAGAAGAGGAACATGGGAGCAAAGGAGTTAACAGATGGTTACATGCAATTCTTCTGTTAGAGGAACCGATGAGGATTCTTGCCATGCTATTAGAGCTTGAAAGGAAAGAAAAAGCCTAGGTGAGATTATGAGTCATGGGATGTTCTATGATCTCAAAGCCTTTAGAGTTGCAAAGCAGATAAAGTCTGATCCCTTTGGCCTACACGAAGAAAACATACCTGGAGTTGTTCACTAATCTCACCCTCCATTTATCTTTACGGATTCCTAATCTACCCTACTTCCGCAGCCAGAAAAGGGGAAAAAAGAGCTGGGGCAGAGGAGGGAACCAACATTTAACTTAATACATGCTGTTCTGTGCCACCTACGAATAAGTCAATAGATCTGAATATGCCGAATGATACAAATTATATAAGCACCTCTAGAGCATGGCGCTACTATAACCCAATAAATTTAGGAAGAAAGCTAAAGTCACAAATAATGATATTCTGTTTTGATCACACCTGTGCTTATGACCCTGAATACCCATCTTCCGTAAGTGAAATAAACATATATTGACAACAAAAAGATAAAACAAAAACAAAATTGCAAAAACTCAAAATGTTCTAATGTGACTACTTTATTATTTAGTCTTTGTCTTCAATATGGCTTGCAATTAATGTAATTAATGGTGGCATATACAGATATTTTAAAAAGCCAATATTCTCAATATTATAAAAGCATCTTTCTGTACATACGGCTGGATCTCAAGCTTCATGGACTTTCTTGTAAATTTATTTCCAAATTGCCTGGAAAAAGCCAGGAAGTGAACGTTTTTAGAGAAGGGGGCATGTGCAATTTGCTTATATGCCCCCCACACACTAACCTTTTGCTTTCTGAAAGCATTCAGATACACATCGACATTTCTGTGACTAATCTTTTCTGGTCTCAATGTTTAGAGCAACATGAAGTAAGTTTGGTACCCAGTAATATCGAGACTTCATAGGTTCCAAGAACCGTCTGCCGTTAAAACTTAGCTAAATAAACAAATAACAACAAAATTATAGAGCGAAGAGGAGAATGAATCTCTCCCAAAAGGCAGAACATCCAATTCCTTTATGAAGATTTTCTTTCACTTGCTCCCTCTCCTTTTCTCCTTACCTCTTAGTGAACTCATCTGATGTTAAGTTTATGATGATAACAGGAAAGTCTCAGAAGGGAGATTGTATTCAAATGTACTAGCATTTATTTGTACAAGGCTTCCAGTTTGTTTTTTTTTTTTCTCCTGGATTCATTCTGATTGCTCAAGTGCCAGTAGAACTGGTAGCCGACTTACTTGCATGTCTCAGAGTCTAATAGAAACTGTTTTTATGACAATATTTTGGTCTTATCCTGATCTGTTCCTTGCCAAGAACTATTCGCTCAGACTTATCAAGCTTAACTTCAAGAAAAATGCCTGCCTAGCAAAAGAATATTACTGAGGATATTACCAAGGCAAAGCTGTAAGAATTTCTCATTCCAGTTTATCATTCACTCACTAATTCTCCTATTAAATGAGAAATAAAGAGGGGCGCCTGGGTGGCTCAGTGGGTTAAGCGTCTGACTCCTAATCCTGGCTCCGGTCGTGATCTCATGGTTCATGGGATTGAACGCCACGTGGGGTTCTGCGCTGACAGCTCTTTCCCTCTCTTTCTTACCCTCCCCCGCTTGTGTGCAAATGTGCACATACTATGGCTTAAAATTAACATTAAAAAAAACCTTTTAAATGGGAAGTAAAGAGAAAATTATAGATATTCAATTTTTTTCCTCCCTCAGATAAATGCCTTGACCTTTTTAAAGTCTTAAATGTCCAAATGGGTAAGTACTGTGTCCATTTTCAAATGTATGCTTCTAGCTCTTTTAATGGTTTCTTGGATTTTGCTAACTCAGGAATAGAAGGCGATCCTTAATAAATGTCTGAGTCCTTCTCTCTCCTTGCATGCACCCTCCCCACCACCCAAAACACACACACACACACACACACACACACACACACACACACACACACAGCATAAGCGGGATATCCTCCATTTTACTTGGATGTAGCAGAAAGCCTGAGAGTCTGATGCATGAAGGAACTGGTGAAAATGGCTGGGCTATTGACTTCTTGTAGTTTTGGAGATAAGGATGTGGTGTAAAACTGTGAATTCATATCAGAACTTCCAACACACGAGCGTCATGACAGACAGAAAGTAGATGTTGCTAATTCCCTGACTTCGCCCCTCCCATTTGCTCTGTATTCATCCATCGCTGGTTTGACAAACCTAACACAGAACCACACATAAGATAAAATATGTGAAAACAAAGAGCACATGGGAAAGTCCCAACCAAGCCATGTGTTATTGAGTCACTCCCAAATCCCCCTCATAGCAGACCACAACATAAATTTGATTTGTTTATGTTTGTTTGTGACTTTGTTTTCCTATCAGGGAGCCTGTATGCTTTAGCCGGTTTCTCTAGGAAAGCCTATCTTTTTAGAGTCTGAATTCCCTGGTGCCTTAAGTTGTCCTTTGCTTTATCTCTTAATTTCATTTTTAAAAGGAAACGCTCTTGCAATTCCACAGGGATTTGACACTTTGCAATGGATCCGAGGGTGGAGGAACCCATGGGCTGAGACCATGTTTTCAAAGCAGGATGGAGGGTGGTAATGGGGTTGGGTAATGGAAGCTATTTATTTACCACCAGCTGCCTCCAGCTGTGACACCCTGCTAGGTTATGGAATAAAGCACAGTAAATAAACACCCTGAGGAGACATGCTGCAGCACAGCACACATGGAAATCCATCTCCTCAGAAATCCTGGAAAAATATGTACTCAGTGATGAGCACATCCAAAATAAACCATCCAAAGCCAACGATTTGGAATGATTTCCATGTTGCTGCCCTAGGAGTGATGCAGAGGAATAAACCAGGATTGCAAAGGTCATTGTTCTGAGTGGATACACTGTCCTTCATCTGTCCTCACAGGGCAGACTCCTATTCATCCTTCACGACTCAGTTGAGGTACCACCTCCTTGAGGATGTCTTTCCTGACATCTGCCATCAAGTTGCTTTCTCAGAGCTTCCATGTTCCCTGGGCTTCCTTCACAGACTCACCACATTATGTTGAGGTTACAAGCATAGTCTCTGTCCCTGCCACTAAACTACAGGAATCACTGGAGTGATGGACCACATTCTAGTCATCCTCATACCCCTTGTACTTAGTACAATAGCTGCTTGTCGCTGCTCAGTAAATGTTTGCTTAGCTGAGCACATTCTTCTTGGAAACTTCATTATTTGTTGGTCCTTAATGAAGAATAAGAAGGAGAAGGAGAAGGCGAAGGCGAAGGCGAAGGCGAAGGAGAAGGAGAAGGAGAAGGAGAAGGAGAAGGAGAAGAAAAAGAAGAAGAAGGAGGAGGAGGAGGAGAAGGAGGAGGAGGAAGAAAAAAGAAAAGAGAAGAGAAGAGGAAAGAAAAGAAAGGAAAAGAAAGGAAAGGAAAGGAAAGGAAAGGAAAGGAAAGGAAAGGAAAGGAAAGGAAAGGAAAAGAAAAGAGAAGAAAAGAAAGAAAAGTCCTGGAAGAGACCTTAAGCATTAGCTAGAGTCCATGAACCAAAGACACAAAATATCACTACCTTTATCCTGGCCATTCCTGCTCTCTCGCACAGTGATTGCACTCAGTTCCTCCCTCTTCTGTTCTTCCTTTCATCTCCTCTTTCCTCTGATCCCAGTTAGAAAATATAAAGAGTTAGGAAACCCACAGTTTGAGACACTTATGCCACCTCTTTATTTTACAAATGAGGAAACTGGGTCTCAGGACCCAGATGTCCCTACTCCCATTTACACTTTTATTTTTCATTCTCTGTCTATGTAATCCTTATCTCCATGGGAGTTCACTCTTTTTTTTTTTTTTTTATAATTGAAGGTTATCTTTTTTTTTAATGTTAAATTTATTGTCAAATTGGTTTCCATACAAACACCCAGTGCTCATCCCAACAGGTGCCTTCCTCAATGCCCATCACCCACTTTCCCCTCCCTCCTACCCCCCATCAACCCTCAGTTTGTTCTCAGTTTTTAAGAGTCTCTTATGGTTTGGCTCCCTCCCTCTCTAACTTTTTTCTCCCTTCCCCTCCCCCATGGTCTTCTGTTAAGTTTCTCAGGATCCACATAAGAGTGAAAACAGATGGTATCTGTCTTTCTCTGTACTCTTAATCTTCACTCCATAGACAGCTCGCTGCACCCTCACTCCATTCCATGCACAATGAGGAATCTGGATCTACATCTTGACATTCTAAGATACTGTCTTGGCCCACCTTCATAAGGGCTAAAGCTGCCAGAAATGTTCAATGTAAAGTATGATTCTGATACTTTTTGGATTATATCTCTTTTCCTTTTTGGCTTATAAGCCAGGTCCAAAGGAAACTGTACCTGCCATCTCACTCTGACATAACTGACATTGATGTGTAGGAAGTAATAATTTTAAAAATTAGCAATAAAGTCGACTTTGTTGAACACCTCCTAAGCACTCTGCTAAATGTTTTGCATCCGTGGTCTCATTTCATTACCACCAAGACTGTGCAAGACAGATATTAGGCCCATTTCATAGATGAAAAAGCTGAGCCTCAAAGAGGTCAAGTAGCATGCCCCAAATCATATAGTCAATTAATGGATGAGCCAACATTCAAAACCAGCTTTCTGGTTCCAAAACACACATTTTTTCCCTTCCACTCAACCATGAAGATATTTAAGTGAAAGAAAGGTTCTGTTTAGATGCAGCATCTAATTTCTGTACCCCTTTCTGGAAGCTAGCTCCTTCCTTCCCTTACTCTTCCAAAATATCTCTAGGGAAAGCTAGTTGTTGAATAGGTAAGTTGCCCCAAACTACAGGAGGCGTAGAACAGAAGCCAGGGATCAAAAACTAGGAGCTTGGTCAAAGAATAGAACCCAGTACTATGGGAAAGAGTTGTAAGTCCAGCTCACTCTGTGAATCTAGACAATGTGGTTCCCTCCCATTTGGGAAAGCTTTTAATGGGCTTTTACCTAGTTCTTCACTCTTACCTAGCAGCATCTTAAAAGCACCACTGAACACCTGCCACTGTGTTCCCACTTGGCCTTGAAGGATCGCTCCGTGGGCACAGCAATTGTAATTGAAACTGTGGGAACTCAAAAACTTCCTGGTAATTTCAGGTTCTGCCATGACAACGTGACCATTTTAGCCAAACCAAATAACTTCTCAAACGGTACTCCTGCTAACCCCAGACTCTTCAGACTTTAAAGTAGAGAATAAAGACCCCGCAATGCCACTTTACTCCCTCTCAAACCTTTTCTCTTCCCGAAGTCTGAACCCATGGTCAATTTTTACTCTTTGATTTTGCTTTTTCAAAGCAACCTAGAATCAAATTGGTGGTTGATTCTGAAACCAGAAGTCAGACTTCAACAATGATTCAGCATGCAGGGTTATTCGAAGAACTTAACACAAGAAGTATTATGCCAGGTGACTTCTTATCCATTCCCTGATTTATCCTCACAACAACCTGGTTGGGCACAATTTTGCCCCCATGTTGTAGATGACAGATTAAGTACATTGTCCCACGTCACACGAATGAGAAGATGCTATGCAGAATTTGAATTCAGGGTTGTTGGGTTGTTGCTGTTGTTTGTTTGTTTGAATTCCTTTCACTATTTCACAGCAATCTCCCAACTAAAGAGGCAGAGCTCCACAACAATGGGTAGTTTCAGGAAGTAACAAATGCCCATAGGGGCAGTAAGACATGAAAGGGCAGAGGACGTGTGAATCAGTGCGCTTTAAATAAAAAAATTAGTGGTGAGTAACGGGAGAGGGGTCTGGACAGGAAGTCAGGGCCAGATCATTGAAAGCCATATTAAGGCACTTGGGCACTAGGCAATGCAGAATGTTTGAATAGCTTTAAGTAATTAATTCATCATTCTTTCAACAAATATTTTATGCAGTACCAACTATGTGTTAAGCCCTGGGGACAAAACTGTAAACAGAACAGATGTTTCCTGTCCTCACTGGACCCACAGTCCAACGGGGTCATTTCCATATAGAGTAGAAAGTGCTCTGATAGGGGATGAGTAAGGTGCTAGGGAAGTATTAGAAGGACCAATGAAGGGAAGACTGCCCAGGGGAAATGGTGCCTAAGTCAAGGTTTGATGGAGCGGGAGTATGGGGAAAAGGCAGTCAAGGAGATCCATAGAGTCAGTGGAAAAAGCATGAGCAACGCTAGAGGTGAGAGACTGGAAGGCACACTAGGATAACTGAAAGACTGTAGAGGGGCTGATGAGCATGGCTAGAGATGAGGCTGGAAGGGTTGGACATGAGGCTGGGAGGGTCAAGATCAAGAAGCCAGGCAATGTTGCGAGTGATTTCTGTTTTAGACCACTTTGAGTGTGGTGGCAGCTGGACGCATAAAGTCCTTAGACATAAATTCAAGGCTCTATCTTTAAAACACCACGAAAATGTGGTTCAAATGTGCATGGGACCTCAGGAAGCAAATGTGCACCTCTCCCAATCAGGATGCCTTCAGGGGCAAGCAATAGAAACTCAAGCTGGCTTAAATAATAAGGAAATGATATAGTATATGAAAGGAAGCCCAGAGACAGGGAAAGCACAGCACAGAGGCTCAATGATATAATCAAGCATTTTGGTTTTTTCCATCTCTCCATTCAGCCATCCTCAACACTGACTTCATTCTAAACCTGCTCCTCCTTGCGATTGTAAAATGGATGCCATTAGCAATGGGGGGCTCTGTGCTTCTGCCATCATCTATCCCGAAAGAGAGGGAAAACCCACTTCCTCGAGCATGGAACCTAAGTCCTTTCACTTAGCTGATTATACTCAGAAGTCACTCCTGAGTCACCGGCCATGGGGAGAATGCCATGCGTTTATTAATTTAGATTAATCAAGATCTACCGTTGAAACTGAAAATGGTGTCAACTTTCCCTGGGTTTCATGGTAATGGAGAATATGGATGCTAGAAAATAATCACATGTGAGGAAGAAGCTGGGGAATGGGTGCAGAGTCCACTGCCCTCCACCATGACAAACTGGGCACCTTTGCTTTTGAACAAGTGACCACAGCTCGGATACCCTGTCTGCTGGAGCAGACAAGCCTCAGGTCAATCCCTCATCGGTTATCCATCCGGCAACAACAACAACCAAGTGGTCACTCTGATCACCCAACTTGGTAAGTTTAATTATATGGACGTCATTGTGTGTCTAAACAGTCCACACACCGGACATAAGCAATCCTAGATACAACAGAAGTTTATGAAACTAGTCTTCATACTCACATAAGTAACAAAAAGATACTGTCTCAGCCAAGATCTTTTCTCTTTTTTCCTTCACAGAATAACGTTGAGGATCAATTTCTCCAGCTTAACATCACCAGCCTTGGCAGCAGCTCATATTTGGAATATAAATGATGTCATCTGGTTGGCCTTTTCCCATCACAAACAGTAAATCTCCGAATCTGGAGCGATCTTTTATTTGGTTACACATATTGTACAGCATCAAGGGGTTAGAACACATGTGCTGGAGATTATTAAAATCATCTGGAGGAGGATGGCTTAGTATTGGAAAGCCCAGAACTTACGACCCTTTCACGCCTGGAATCTCCATCAACTCTACTTTTGCTCCTGCCTTTTCAAAGCAACAATTATGGCCGATTGGCTCGTAATCCTTTGTGGACTGAAGTGTTTCTGGTGCACCATGTTTCTTCTCCAGAATAAGATATCCCTAACATAGTGAATGTAGAACACAGAGGCCAGGATGAGGAGTCAGGAAGCCAGCCTCAGCTCAGCAATGTTTACATGCTCTTTGCGTATTTCTCATCTATAAAATGGAGATGATAATAACCAGCCTCATAGGACTGTTTGAGAGGAATAGTAAAAAAATTACGAGATCTTCGTTCATCACTTCATAATTTGCTAAAATCTTTCACATTAGCATTAGACTTACCTTGTACAGGGAAGCCACTCAAATGCTTGTCGGACGACATGGAGGTTGGTGGTAATATGGCTTGATGGTTCTGAGTCAAATTGGCTCACATTTCTGAACGTGGTTTTCCTCGTTACATGCATTCAATAATGCACTGAATTATAATATGCGTTCAATTTTAGCTTCTTTTTAGGGCTGTTGGAGGAATAAAGGAAATAATACACATGAAGCATGATTGGGTCAGGCACATCATCATGGTCAAGAAATAGAGGCTCCCTTTGCTCCACTACCTTCCTCTTCCAGAGTCTCATGAACTGGTAATAATACTGACATCCCACAGAACTGGTAATAATACTGACATTCTAGCTGTGGAAGGACACAGTGCTGGAGGAGACAGAGCAGCAAGTCCAGGCTCTGTTCTTAGCTTTCCAACTTCCTAGTTGTGTGAACTTGAGTTGTGTAAATTTTCTCAGAGTCTCTGTTCCCTCGTCTGAAAATGGAAGGAGCTGGTCTAGATCTGTAGTTCTCACATTTTTGAAATCCAGAGATCAAACAACCACACAAAACACCCACAGACCAGGAGCCTAACATAGCACTGTCAACTCTGTTATTTGATGAATAGGCATTTTTCAGGTTAACAGCTACTTACCATTATAATCATCTCAGACAAAAGGGTAAAGGACACCAGAAGAGAAGGAAGAGAAAGACATCAGAACACAAGGCATCACTTTAAATGGGATGAGTTAATTTTAGGAAAAGAATGCTGCATTGTCCTCTTTTCCTTATTTTTTTCTTATCATTCCACAGACTGGTGAAAATTTGTCAGGACCAACATGGGTCTTCAGAGTCGTGTGTGGAAGCCAGAAGATTGTACGACCTGGAAGGTTTCCTCTACTAGGAAACCTCTGTGATTCTATCATGATTCCATCATGGCGAGAGGTGATGGCGCTAAAACAACAATTTATTTAGGGAAAATTAATAAAACAGTGAGTCAGTCCAGAGAAGAAATCAATCCAATAACTGATTTTGCTGAACTGAACGTTTCTGGGCCTAAATAGGGAATTTAATTTATTCAAAACAGACTAAGATATCATATACGTTTTGACACACGCAGGCATGCTCCACAAGTCCTCAAGACACTTCCTTGTCCCTCATGTTAATCCTTCTGATTCAGCCTTCCCTCTTCACTGACTGTAAAATGACCATTATCACACGTACAGTTACATCAAAATGTGAGAGAGATGTGAGCAGACCAAATCCATCCAAGATATCCCTAACGCAGGCACCACATGTTCACCCTGAGGTCAGCTTGTCGAACACCTGCCATTCTCTAATCTCAAGCCAGAAAAATGATCTTTGAGCTCCACTGTGGTGCTTTCAAAGTCCCCGCGTGAACACCACATATTTTCTTACTAAGATTCTAAATAGAGACTCCCTGATTCAGAGTCAGCACTCATTTTTAATGAGGCTGGTTATCTGGTTTTGACTAAATTGGAAATAGACAAGCAGACTAGAGGTAGGAGAAGCTATTGAGACAGGTCAGTGGTTGAGGCTAGGCGTCCACTCCCAGAAGGAAAAAAAATCCAAAACAAACACACAGAACGGTAGTGCCACTTAGAACAACAGCAGGTGTTTATAACTTTGATTTTAGGTCATCAAGAAAACTCTAATCTATATTCTATAATCTTTTAAAAGAGGTGAATGGTTATAGGTTTTAACCAAACTGGTTGGAATAGATGCTCAAAGGGGCACATCTCAGCTCTCAAGAAATTCACCCAAAGTAGGTAGATGCTAATTCTCCTATGATCCGACATAAATGAAGTAGAACAGTAATAGGAACAACTGGCTGTCTTGGTGTAGTTTGCCTCTTATGAAGTTCTCTTTATATCCCTTTTTACACTTAATATTCATATCAACCTTGTGAGGGACAAATTGCTATTATCCATTCATCTCTCCAAATGAGGAGACTGAAACTCAGCGTGGTTTAGTAGCTTGTCCAGGATAGCAGAGTTAGTAAGGGGCAGGGCACACAAACCCAAGGCTTCTGACTTTAACCCCAATGTTTTTCCCACTCTCTGCTCCTCTCTCATCCTTATAAATAGCTATAAGACTACGAGGTTCAAAGGAACTTCCTTCTGGTTCTCAGGACCATTATAAATGCCACTTGCCCTGGGAAGGAAAATAAAGTCCATGCTCTTTGCTGGCCTATGTGCTAAGTCATTGGCGCCCAGAAATAACCTCCTGGAGACTACGGGCCTTGTATTTACCACAAAGCAGTGGGTAAATAACTAGTTGGTGTTTTAGTGTTTTGTGGTCACTTAATCTGTTGTGTTCCTTCCCAAGACTCTGAAGGTTTCCTTTTTCAGTTAATTTTTATTTACGTTTCTGAGGTCTGCGTTGTTTGGGGTTTGGTTCATTGGATGTTTTTCTTGGAGTGTGCTGCCATTGGCTTCAGGAGGTTTCTGCTCTGCTATTTCATGGAATTTTCCCCGAGTGTGGATTGCTATGTATTTCTTCAGGGCAGTGAGCCAGGGCAGCGTTGGTATGCAATCTGTTCCTCTGGCCAAAGGACTTCTTGTCACCCATCCACATGGCTTGATTGTATTTCTCCACTGATAATTTCCCTCTTGTATGTTAATGTGCAGCAACCTTGGAGTTCAGCCATCTTGTATGTTGTATGTTATTGGCTCTGGATAAGACGAGCCCCGTTGCTTCTGATAGAGGTTGTGTCAACTGATTCTACTAGTTTGTTCTATCAGCCCAGGGTTGGGGAAGGAGATACACAGCAAATATTATGGGAAGAGTGGAGAAGGCTCATAGGGTTAATGTTACAGACTAAGCGAGTGTGTGATTGAAAACGTCCAGCTCTCCACACAGCTCTATGCCCCAGTAGGAGACAGAGCCAGGAATGCCAGGTGCCTCTCAAGCACCACACGCTCCCATGACCCTCAGCAAGCCTTTCTTCCTCTGTCTTTGACAAGACCATAAATGATGTGCCAGAGAAAAATAAGAATTTGTTCCATATCAGAAAGTTTTGTTCTTTAGATGTTTTCTTTGTGGGTAGAAAAAAAAAAAAAGAAAGGTCAAGTAGTGTTTGGTCATTAAAATGGCATGTTTCTCTCAAAGCTTTCAGGATAATTAAGATGCAAAACACACATGGAGGCAGAAAGTTGCCCTGGACAAAGCCTTTGTTTGGCTCTTTCATTTATTGTACTTCATTTCATTGTTTGGTTTATGTGTTCTATACTGCTACTCTTTCCACAACGAATTTGGGATAGCTTACAAAAATATGTCAATACAAAATAAAATATTTCTAAATCATTGAAGAGGCAGGGCGAATGGATAATTTTAAAGATGTGTGTACAATTCCTGTTTAGAATTTCTTAACAGATACCCTTGTAAAATTGTTGAAAGCTATTCACACAATTGACTCCAAAGGCCTACTGTTTATCACTTAAAATGAGCTGTGGCTCTCTAATCTACAGTGTGAACTGGGTACATTTAAGAATCTGCAGCCATTGTATATATAAACCACATCTTCTTTATCCATTCATCAGAGGATGGACATTTAGGCTCTTTCCATACAATGGAATACTACTTGGCAATGAGAAAGAATGAAATCCTGCCATTTAAAGCAACGTGGATGGAACTGGAAGGTATTATGTTAACTGAAATAAGTCAGTCAGAGAAAGACACATACCATATGTTTTCACTCATATGTGGATCTTGAGAAACTTAACAGAAGACCATGGGGGAAGAGAAGGGGGGGAAAAGTTACAAACAGAGGGAGGGAGGCAAACCATAAGAGACTCTTAACTACACAGAACAAACTGAGGGTTGATGGGAGGTGGGGGAGAGGGGAAAGTGGGGGGTGGGCATTGAGGAGGGCACTTGTTGGGACGAGCACTGGGTGTTGTATGGAAGCCAATCTGACAATAAATTATATTAAAAAAATAATAAAAATTTAAAAAAAAATTAAAGAATCTGTACCCAACTTAATTTTAATTTGGAGGTGGAGGAGACCAACTTCAATCCCCATGCTGACTTAGATGGTCTAGCACACCTCTGAAAGCCAACAGTGTTCTTATTTGCAAGTAGATAAAAGGGGAACTAACATTTACTAGTTCTATAATACATATTAAGCATTGTATAAGTATACTTGACATTTAATAATTCATTGAGTTCTCCCAACCACTCTGCGAGAGAGGAACTACCTCCATTGGACAGATGACAGAACCAGATAAATAACTTGCCTAAGTTCACCCAACTAGCAGAGACAAAATCAAGATCAATGCAGGAACATTTGACCTCAAAGCCAACATTCTTCTTATTTCATTAAACTATCTGCCTGAGAGACAAGTAAAAATTTGTGGAATATGCTTCCTCCAAGTTAGTGAGTATTAAGTTCTCAAAGGTAGTCCATTCAAAGGTTGCCCCCAAACTGTAGGTTGAACAGGACATAACTGTAAGTTAAAAGAAAATCAGTGTCTGGTGGTTACAGTCAGCAAGAAGTTATCTGTGGCTACTGGTACTCCTATATAAATGTCCTCCAACCAGCCCAGAAAAAATGTATCCCAAATTCCTCAAAATTAGAAGCCATAACAAAACAGGAAGAGTAAGAAGTTATAGTCTGGATACAGAGGAAGCAAGGAAGCAATCCTACTAATCGGGGACAGAATGAACATTGGTGTTTCTTGGGTTGGCAAAGTCACTTTCAAGAGCTGCAAAAGAGACAAGAAAAATAACCCTGACATTTGTAATAACAGCTGCCACAATGGGTGTCTACTAGGTGCTGGGCACACTCTATGCTTCATTACTAATCTTCATAATGGGTCTCTCCTTTTTCAAATGAAAAAACAGAGGCTCAGAGAAGTTTCATAGATGGCTATGCAAGTCCACTAATAAGGTTCAGAGCCAAGGTCTCAATCATGAGCTTGGCTAACTCTGAAATCAGTACTCTTTACTGTTTTGCTGCTGCTCCTGTGCTACCCAGGCCAACCTGGGGCAAAGCTAAGGCAAACGGGGCAACACTGATGCCCAAGATCAAATTATGAAGGAACAGCAGCATCTACTTCTGGAGTCTTGTAGGCATCAGAGAGATATCTGCAACAGCAGTACTCTGGGGAAAACATGATCTCCAGCCCACTGTCAAGACAGGGGAAGAGGCTTGAAAGGAGAGAACTGGGACCTTTGGAATTCTCATGAAGGAAAGGGTAGGTGCTTCCTACTCTCTCAGTTTAGTGGCTCTTTCACTGGGAACCCAAGTGAAACCTGGGAACACAAATAAATTTAAAACTATCTAAAATATAAAGGAAAGAATTACAATTAGAAGTAAGTCTCTCTTTCCATTGGTCTGCTTTGGCTGCCATAACAAGATACGACACATCGGGTGGCCTAAACAACAGAAATCTATTTTCTCACAGTCTTGGAAGATAGAAGTCCAATATCAAGGTTCCTGCCAATTCAGTTTCTGGTGAGAGCTCTCCCCCTGGCTTCTAGACAGCCGCCTTCGCATTATGCCCTCACAGAGCCTTTTCTCGGTGCCTGGGCGGAGTGACAGAGAGTTCTCTGATGTCTCTTCTTAAAAGGACCCTAATCCTATTGGATAAGGATCTTATCTTTATGAGCTCATTTAACCTTCGTTTCTTCTTTGGAGGTCCCACTTCTAAATATAGCCACTTTGGGGGTTAGGACTTCAACATAAGAACTTTGGGGGTACACAAGCATTCATTCCATAATAGTCTTCCACTCCAGACCATTCAGCACGTTCCCCTCTCCAAAGGCAATTACTGTTACTGATTTCTGAGTATTCTGCCAAAGACATTCCATGCACACCATGTGTTTATACAGATGAACAGACACTCTATGCTGTGCTCTACATCATCCTTTGGTCTCCTGTAAGTAGAAAGGGGAGACTGTCCCATGTCTGCACATATACCTTTCTGCTTCATTCTTCTCATGATCACATAGTATTCCACTTAAATTCCCATAATTAAATGTAATCGATCCCATCCTGAAACATACTAAATTTACACTTAGTCTTTGGCTGTTACAAACAATACTTTAGTAAAACATCCTTGCTCAAATATATTTGTAATTGTGCTACTTTTCACCCACAGGATGAAATCCCAGCTGACATATAGGATCCAGTGGAGCTGGTTGGGGGCTGCACAATTCTCCATGTCATCTCCAGCCACTCACTTCCTCCTGCAGACTGCAGCTTTCCATCAGAGCAAATCAGTAACAGTAGAAATCCCCATGGTCTCCAGAATTATCATACCTCTAAGCCTTTGCAGGTGTTATCCTGTCTGCCCTGCCATACTTGTCTTCTTTGGCAAGCTTCTACTGATTCTACAATCTCTCAAATGTTCCTTCTTCTGCAAAGACTTCACTTCTTTCTCCTACACAGTCTTAGGGACTCTGTCTTCAATGAAACTATTGAGGTTATGTACATCTACATCATTATTACTGTAATTTTGTAGGCTTCTCTAACTTCCCATTGGATAGTGATAAAAATATGGAAAAAATTAGTTCTCATTTTTTATTTCCAATGAGCTCACTGAATCTTCAAAACAACTCTTTGAAGTAGGTATTCTTGATATTCTTACTTTACAGATGAGAAAAATGAGGCATAAAGGTATAACACAACTTGCTCAAAGAGAAAGTAAATGTCAGAGCAGGGACTTGTACCCAAACATGGTGGTTCCAGAATCTATTATATAAAAATCCTCACCAGACATGTCCAACCCCCCCGGTCTCCTCTTAGTCTTATTCCAAGGTGGGGGGGGGGGTGTTCTTGTTGTCTTTTTCTCTCCCAGCCTCCCCATCTCTCCTCCCATTACAACTCCATTTCTTCCTTCCCACAAACTATATTCACTCCCTCCTAATTGGTGAAGATGAATTCAGCCTTCTCCTGGCTCCAGTTTCAAAACCCTCCTCTTACAACCACCAGGGATCAGCACACAAAGGGTCCCTAGCTACCAGGGCCCACACACCATCATAGGGAGTGGAGGATCATGAATAATAATTACAACATTAATAGAACATCGGCATCAGGTGGCGCTCACCAGAAACCAGAATCTGAATTGAAGATTAGCATACAGGACTCTATTCAGGAGACTTAGGATGACACCTGTGGAAGGGAAGGGGAGGGACACAGGGTTGGGCAGAGTGAGAAACTGAGCTCTAATACAGTCCAACAAAGACATCAGCTGACCCCATGAGGAGTACTGCAGCTGAGATGGCCTTTCAGAAATGTACCAAGTTGAGATGAGGTAGCCAGGCTATTGATCAGTCATTGGAAGCAGGCTGCCCATTATGAGGTGTTGTGACACTGGGCAAAGCAGTTTTCTTTTTTCACCAAGACTGACACTGAGGGCTGTCTTCAGCAGCACTCCCTGCAGTAACAAGTGTATTCCTGAAGGGGGGTCAGTATGGTACATCAGAGCATCCACTCAATGTCCCATCCTTTAAATGCCTAACATCACATTATTCTAAGCAGTAATTTCATTTTCCAGATGGGATAATCAAGGCTTAGCAGGGTAAAGTTAATTGGTAGAGATCACATAGACAGTAGCAACAGAGCTGGTATAGGAACCCAAGACTGGCTGAGTGCAAAGCCCATGTTCCTTCTCTACATTAAGCTACCTCCCTCAGGCACATTATAAATTGTATGACAGCATGTATGTGGTAATCTTTTGAAGACCAGAAATATACACTCATAGAACTGAACTCCTTCCAGAACTGTGCTCTCCCATCACCCTCCAAACAAGCAATTCCCTCTGAGCCCACACACCCACTTGCTCTCATTTTCCACATGTTTACTTGGATGTAGTCACCAATTACATACTAGGCAGATGTCATCTGGAAAAGAAGCCATGGTCATTATCAAAGAAAAGTGAGAAATGCTTTCAAATTATGCTTGATGTCTAGTCCACATTTGAGGCTAGCTCACCTTTTAAAATAAAAAAAATACTAGCAATGCTTCCCAAATGTGGTCTATGGACCCTGGGAATACCCAAGATTCTTTCAGGGGGTCTCTGAGGTTAAAACTATTTTCATAATAATAGAAAGAAGTATTGCTTCTTTTACTGTGTTGACATTTGTGCTGACACTGTGTTGACTGATGGCGAGAAGCCATCGTGAGTAAACAGCTGATGCTTTAGCACGAGTCAAGGCAGTGGCACCAAACTGTATTAATCGTTGTATTCTTTAACACCGTGCACTCACAGTTAAAAGATAAAAATAAAACTCAATTGCACTCAAACATGCTTTAAGAGGGAGCAATAAAAAATATTTGTATTACTTATAAGAGACTGACAAACTATGGCTATTTAGACACGGGCATATGTCATACATTTTTTAAAAATTAAATAAAAAGAGCCTGCCATTTCCAGAAAAACAACTCATGGCATTTGTTGCCAATGGTTAAACTCAAGCTTTCAAGCAAGAATTTAAATTTTGGAAAATGTGTATCTGCCATTCATGAGCTTGACAACATTCTAATACTCACATTCTGATGAGATTGGTGGTGATAATAAGGAATGTGATTTTTTGTATTGTATAATGAAATGAGTCAACATTCTGAAGATCTGCATAATTCAGTGAATTGATATTTTCCATATGACCAGTGCATGATGTTAAAATGTTATGCGTGGGTAAAAAAAGAAAAAAAATCCACTCAAAGGAAAGGTAGACCAGTGGATTTCAGTGCAGTAGAATGTGAAAAGCTCACTGATATGGTTTCAGATTTCACATTGTAACTAACATTTAAGAAATTATCACTTGTCAAGTTTTGGTGTAGTATCAAAGAAGAACATCCACAATTGTCTGATAAGATTATTAAAATGACTCCTATACTTTACCTATCTGTGTGAGACCGGGTTCTCTGCACAGACTTTGACAAAACATTACACTGCACAGAATCTGACTTCAGAGCAGATGTGAGAATCCAGTCTTCTATTAAATAAGATATTAATGAAAAAAAGTTAGAAAGGGGAGAGCCAAACCATAAGAGGCTCTTAAAAACTGAGAATAAACTGAGGGTTGATGGGGAGTGGGAGGGAAGGGAGGGTGGGTGATGGGCATTGAGGAGGGCACCTGTTGGGATGAGCACTGGCTGTTGTATGGAAACCAATCTGACAATGAATTTCATATTAAAAAAAGATATTAATGAGATTTGAAAAATATAAAACAATGCCACCCTTTTGACTAATTATTTTTATCTTATAAAATATAATTATTCTTCATTAAAATGCCATTTCTATAAACATGAAATGGAATACTGTCATTTTAAAATAAATTAATAAATCGTCTCATAATTCCCCAGTTCTAATTTCTCTTTTTTAAATGTTTATTTTTGAGAGAGAGTGAGTGCACACACAAGCAGGGGTGGGGCAGAGAGGAGGGAGACACAGAATCCGAAGCAGGCTCCAGGTTCTGAGCTGCCAGCAAGGGCTCGAACTCATGAACCACAAGATCATGACTTGAGGGGAAGTCAGACACTTAACTTACTGGGCCTTCCAGGCACCCCACTCAGTTCTAATGTCTAATCTCAATAAATACATCCTATGTAAACAAAAGTTCTTGGGGTTCCTTGACAATTTTCTATAGTGTAATGGGTTCTTGAGACCAAAAATTTTGAGGACCACTACTCTAGGATCACTTAGCCAATACTTAGAGAGCAGAGGTAGGATTTTTTTTTTTCCCCAAGTGAGTTATTAAAATATTGAATGAGGGGCGCCTGGGTGGCGCAGTCGGTTAAGCGTCCGACTTCAGCCAGGTCACCATCTTGCGGTCCGTGAGTTCGAGCCCCGCATCAGGCTCTGGGCTGATGGCTCAGAGCCTGGAGCCTGTTTCCGATTCTGTGTCTCCCTCTCTCTCTGCTCCTCCCCCGTTCATGCTCTGTCTCTCTCTGTCCCAAAAATAAATAAACATTGAAAAAAATTTTTTAAATAAAATATTGAATGAATAAATGGAGGATTTTTATCTTTTTAAATTTTTTTCTCCTCCAGTTTTTATTTAAACTCCAGTTCGTTAACATACAGTGTTACATTAGTTTCAGGTGTATAATATAATGATTCAACAATTTCGTACAACACCCGGTACTCATCACAACAAGTGCACTCCGTAATCCCCATCTCCTATCATACCCATCCCCACCCACACATCCCCTCCAGGAACCTTCAGCTTTTTCTCTATAGTTAAGAGTTTCCTGGTTTGACAGATGAGACAGAGAATGCATGTGCATGTGCACACTTGAGTAGCGGAAAGAGAGAGAATCTTAAGCAGGCTCCACACTCTGGGCAGAGCCCAACATGGGGCTTAATCTCACGACCCTGGGATCATGACCTGAGCCAAAATCAAGTGTCCCGCACTCAAATGACTGAGCTACCCAGGCATCCCTGGAATAAGTATTTTTAAGTGAACGAATAAGAAAAGGTTAAACGGATAAAGTATTTTCATAACTATATGAGGGGAGGCAAAATGTTGACTGAGATTGATTGTGTATATAAATCTAGAATACAAAAATATGAAAATGGGAAGACCCCTGGAGGTGAAGAAGCTTAATGTGATTTGTTCATTAGCTACCATATGACAGGCACTTTGTACATTTGCCCGCATAGTCTCACGATGGCTCAAAGAGCCAGGGATCCTCATTCCCTTTTCACACAGGAGGCGTTGATTCAGGAAAGTTACCGACAAAGAGGACATGTGGGGTAGGGGGATCCTACCCCAGATGTATGTGATTCCACAATGTTCCTGTCTGTTTCCCCATACTATGCTACTTCCCACCTGGTATCCAATCCCCGGTCACTCCTTCTTTTTACAAAAGAGGTAAAGCTCCAAGAAGGCAAGTAAGTAGTAGAGGCCACTGAATGAATCAGTGGCAGAGACAGATCCAGAAAGCAACTCTTGGGTCCTCTGGCTGGCACTCTTTCCACTGCCCCGTGCAGTGTCAGGCCAAGTTCTTCTGAAGAGGAAGATATTTTGCAGGATGAATTACATGGTCCCCCAGCTCTGAGAACTAAGGGTTCTAAGACAAAACTGAAGGAGAAGTATGTGCTGGAAAACGAAGTTTGAACACACAAAGTGTGAGGTGAGGTGGCTGGGTCTTTTACAGCAGCTGAAAGGAAACTAAAAGAAAGGAAAAAGGCAGAAGTAAAATGTTTAGGCAGATGAAACCCTCTTGCTCTTTCTCTGGCTTATAACTTCATGAAACACGTGTTTATAAAGCACCTCCATGAGCTGGGCGTTATGTTAGGTGGAACATACGCTGGATGCTGGAGTGTGGGCCATGAGTCACAGATAATCCCATGGCTGGGGGTCCTGCAGTCTTATGGGGAACACCAATGGGAACAGTTCCAATACACTGGGAGCGACCAAGGTTTTGACAGGGAAAACGCTAGGTGTATGGGATATGGAAGAGAAACATGATCTTGCCCGGGCCTGATAACATGGCACCTGCTCCAAGTCTTAAAGGACTCAGAATTGCTTAGGAAGGAGAGAAGGCATAAGGGATGTAAGCGTGTCACACACCCAGAGCGTGACATCTTGGAGAACGGGAAGTATTTCATTCTTCAGAGGGGGAATGGCCTCTTTCACATCTTGCAACAGCCACTCCCACCCTCCCCTCCGTACTCGGTCATACTGAAATACCTTCAGCTCGGGTTTAGACATTTAAAATAACCACGGATCCATCACGACTCCCTTCTTGGACTTCTGGAGGTCTAGGGATCCCAGGATGAGGATCAGTGGGCCAGATACTGTGAGATTTTTCTGAGTTTGCACAGGGAGATATCACCCCCTCCCCATACACGTCATGCAAGGCTTTTCACCCATGCCTGGCCCGTAGTAGGAGGCCCAGAAATATTGAATGAAGAAGTAAGAGTCTTTTTCACTTCTGCTTTTTTCCTTCTGTTCTTTTTATTTCAGCTGCTGCCGAAAAATCAGTCACCCCACTCTATGCGCGCTGAAACTTCCTTCCGCCAAACAGACTTCTCTAGGCATTTGGCCCCGGATCCCCAGTTCTCAAGCTGGGGTGGGAGGGGATGTACATAACTTACCTGCAAATTGGCTTCCTCTCCAGGGGATCTTGGTTCTTGGTGGATCATATTTTTACAACTCGACCTGATCACACCAGCAATTTCTCGAGGACAGGAAACTTGGCCTTTTCATCTCTGAATTTCCACCTAAGACCAAAGAACATTTGTTTACTGAAAAAAAAGAAAAAAGAAGTAAAGGTTTTTGTCCTAATGAAGCCTTCTCGTTCTTTCTCTGCTGTAACTGCTACCCAGACGCTCCACTAAAACTGCAGTGACATCTTTTCTTTCCCGCATGGACAAGTTTGTCATGATTCCTGTGTTTATATTTCCCAACCCACTCTGATTCAGGGGGAAAAATAAAGAGGACTCCACAGGAAAGCACAAAACCCGAGCACAACAAGCTGGGTGTGGGGAGATGCTGAGCATCTGAGTCAGCTCCCAGAGGCGAGCAGATGCTGGATCCCTTTCACCAAAGTCTTCCTCAATTTCCTTTCTTCCCTACTCCAAGCCAGGATACATCCTGAGCTGCAGCAGCTGATGGAAACCGGGCATAGAAACCCATGGAAAAGTCCAGAGAGACAAGAGGAATCTCGAGCCAGGTCTTTCCAAAATCCGAAATGAAGGTGACTATGAAGGTCCTTCCAGCTGCCGCTAAAATGGAAAATTACAACCATTTCCTCCAACGTCTGGTTAAGTCTCTCCTGAAATCTTGCTTCATCAATAACCTCCTGTTTAAGGTACAACCTTTCCCTTCCTCCTGTGGCACAGAACCCTCATCAGTCTTATGCACCCAAAAGAAATCACATTTTTTTTGAAGACGAGGACCAACAAAAAAATAATGAAAAATTAAATCCTGTTCCTGAATCTTCCTTTGTCTTTTATCTATTTTTCTTTCTTTTCTTTCTTTCATCTAATTTTCTCAAGAATTTTTCTTTCTTTCTCTGGCTCCATTTTCTCATCCCTCATTCATTTTTTTTTTTAATTTATTTTTTTAAATTCAAGTTAGTGAACATACAGTGTAGTATTGGTTTCAGGAGTAGAATTTAGTGATTCATCACTTACATATAATACTCAATGCTCACTCCAACAAGTGCCCTCTTTAATGACCATCACCCATTTAACCCATCCCTCCACCCACTTCCTCTCCAGCAACCCTCACTTCGTTCTGGATTTAAGAGTATCTTATGGCTTGCCTCCCTCTCTGTTTTTATTTTATTTTTCCTTCCCTTCCCTGATGTTCATCTGTTGTGTTTCTTAAATTCCACATATGAGTGAAATCATATGATATTTGTCTTTCTCTGCCTGACTTATTTTGCTTAGCATAATACACTCTAACTCCATCCACTTTGTTGCAAATGACAAGATTTCATATTTTTTTGATTGCCAAGTAGTATTCCATTGTATATTATACCGCACCTTCTTAATCTACTCATCAGTCGATGGACATTTGGACTTTTTCCATAATTTGGTTATTGTTGATGGCACTGCTGTAAACACTGGGGTGCATGTGCCCCTTCAAATCAGCATTTTTGTATCCTTTGGATAAATACCTAGTAGTGTAATTGCTGGGCTGTAGGGTAGTTCTAGTTTTAATTTTTTGAGGAAACTCCACACTGTTTTCCAAAGTGGTTGCACCAGTTAGCATCCCCACCAACAGTGCAAGAGGCTCCCCTTTCTCCCCATTCTCGCCAACATCTGTTTCCTGAGTTGTTGATTTTAGCCATTCTGACAGGTGTGACATTATATCTCATTGTGGTTTTGATTTGTATTTCTCTGATGATGAGTGATATTGAGCAGCTTAGCATGTGTCTGTTAGACATATGGATACCTTCTTTGGAAATGTGTCTATTCATGTCTTCCGGCCATTTCGTCACTGGATTATTTGGGCTTTTTGGGTGTTGAGCTTGACACATTCTTTATAGATTTTGGATACTAACCCTTTATCCAATATGTCATCTTCTCCCATCCCGTCGGTTACCTTTTGGTTTTGTTGATTATTTCCATCACTGTGCAGAAGGTTTTATCTTGATGAGGTCCCAATAGTCATTTTTGCTTTTGTTTCCCCTGCCTTCGAAGAGACATGTCATGTAAGAAGTTACTGCGGTCAAGGTCAAAGACGTTGTTGCCTATTTTCTCCTCTAGGATTTTGATGGTTTCCTATCTCACATTTAGGTCTTTCATCTATTTTGAAATTATTTTTGTGTTCCTATCCACTTTTAAATCCACTGCAAGCTGGCCCTTCTTTTTCTCTCTTGAACACCAGTTCCACTGTGCATATATTCCTGCCTTTATCTTATTTGACATCTTGGCAGCATTTGACCTTCTTGGCCATTCCTTTCTTTTCACTGTCCTACTTGGGCTTGGACTTTTAAAGTACTATTCTTGCTTTTGTTTTTTCTTTTTTTAAAAAAAAATGTTTTTAATGTTTTTATTTTATTTTTGAGACAGAGACAGAGTGCAAGTGGGGAAGGGGCAAAGAGCGAGGGAGACCCAGAATCTGAAGCAGGCTCGAGGCTCTGAGCTGTCAGCACAGAGCCTGACACAGGGCTCAAACCCATGAACCACGAGATCACGACCTGAGCCGAAGTTGGAAGCTTAACCAACTGAGCCACCCAGGCACCTCTTGTTTTGTTTTTCTATCTCTTTGGCCACTTTTTCTCAGAGCTTCTCACTGTTTCCCTTGCTCTTCTCTTAAATATTGGTGTTCCCTATATTTCATCCACTTCATTCTTGTTCAGTTTATTCCTTTCTCACTCCTCACTTAAGGATATTTTTGAGTATTTTCTTTGTATCAAGCATTGTTCTAGGTAACCAGAAATTTGTAGACAATTCTGTCCCATGGAGCTTAGAGCATAGAGGGGGAGACACAGGATTTTCTACTCTGCACACTGTTACTAAAATATTTCATCCTCATTCATCATTTCAACTACTACCAAAATGCTCTTAACTTTATAACCTATGGTTTCTATTCTGAACTTGATTCTATATTCCAGACACATAGCTCTACTTCAAACTCCTTTAGGGGCGCCTGGGTGGCTCAGCTGGTTGGGCATCCATCTCTTGATTTCGGCTCACGTCATGATCTCACAGTTCACGAGTTCAAGCCCCACATTGAGCTCTGCATTGACCATGTGAAGCCTGCTTGGGATTCTCTCTCTGTCTCTGCCCCTCCCCTGCTTGTGCTCTTTCTTTTTCTCTCAAAATAAATAAACTTAAAAAAAATAAATTAAATTAAAAAATACTTACCAAACTATACATGACAGAATCTCCATCTCTTACAGGAACTTAATTCTGCTTATTTAAACTAAACTTCTTTTCCCCAACTTCTATTTCCTGTGTCTTGTGCCAATGGCATCATCACCAAACCAGCCATTTAAGTCCTAACCACAGGAGACACTTAAAAGTCTTCCTTTCTTGCAAAGTGGGTGGAGGAGAGTAGAAGGTACTGGCTTCCAGTTATGGAATGAAAACGTCACGGGGAAGAAGGGTATAACAAAGGGAATATAGTCAACGGGATTACAATAGTGTTATATGGCGACTGAGGGAAGCCACACTTGTAGTGAGCGCAGTGTAACATATAAAGTTGTGGAATCACTATGTTGTACACCGAAAACTAATGTAACATTGTGTGTCAGGTACAGCTCAATATAAATAAAATAATTAATTAATTAATTAATCAATTGCTGGTTTTCACTTATCTTTCACCCAATCTGTTCCCAAGTCATAAGGGTATCATCTCCTAAGTATCTCTTACGTCTCTATGTCTCGTTTACAAAAACCTTGTAAACACTCTAATCAGGTCAGCATCATTGCTTCCCTCTCTTGAATTAATAAGCTCCTATTAGCCCCGTATCATTATCCCTCTACAGGTGTGCTTTCTAACATACAATATGGATCATGTTACTGCTTTGCTGTAAACCCTTCAGTGCTTTCCTGCTCCTGGGCAAAGACAGAAGTACTTCCCAGTTCGCAAGGCCTTCCACAGAACAGGCCTTCCATCATCAAGGCCTTCATAAATCGAGCCATACTTCCCCAACTGCTTTTGGTATGGTCACGTGTTCCAATGGCACAACCAAACTGAAAGCTTTGGCATTATCAGGGTGGGAGGTATCTCATGCTTATGCCTCAGTGACACTGCAAAAGTGCTTCCCTCTTCCTGAAATACCATACTTTTCCTTACCTTTTAGAACATCTTGCCATTATTCAACATTTGGGTCTGAGGCTAAGGTCTTCCCTTACACCATCAGGAATAATCAATTTCTTTCTTGTGTTTGCACATGTTTCATTTATGGCGACTTTTATATTTTAGAAACTGCTTTGGTATTTTAGGCCCTAGAAGTTACAATTTTCACTTCTGTATCCCCTGCTCTACAAAGAGCCATCAGCACATAGTTGATGCTAGGAAAATATGTGATGGAATAAAAAGCCCTACAAACCAACCTGGGCTTTACTTGGATTCATTTGAATTTGCTATTGTTTTAATCCCATAGTATGTATGTGTGTGTGTGTGTGTGTGTGTGTGTGTGCATGTGTGTGTGTGTGTGTGTGTGTGCGTGCTTTAGTTTTTTCACATGGAGAACGATATTTTTAGAATGTGCATTATCTCTGGATACAAAATGTTTTGACTAAATCTAATCTGTCACTGGTGAGCACCCAGCCTGGAAACAGCAGAGCCATTTCTGAGCTCCTGATACAGCACTATTTCTGGGGATCAGCTGGTTATCCAGTAGCTGGTTGATGACCTTGAATCCATCATTTCATCACGGAGGGAGCAGTATTTATTCTAACAAGAATAGACACAATTCCTAGAGAAAGATTTTCCTTCCCTGCTCACGTCCTTAAGACAGTTCTACCTTTTGTGGCCTTACAGAATACTTTACCCATTGCTACAACGTCCTACGTATCATTGCTTCCAATTAGTGAAAACATTTTATAACAAAGGAAGTATAACACAGGGTTTCCATTTACAGACTTTACTAGTCTTACCATGTGTCCCATTATTCATATATAATTGGCTTGAGAGAATGATGAAATGGCCTAACAAGGGCTCCCTTTTGACACTATGTTGGACACAACCTCCTATGGAGAAATTTTTGCTTGCGAAACCATTATCCTGGGTTCAAGAGGTTTGGGGTTACTACTGTCCTAAGGGAGCAACACTTTCATCAGAGTAAAGTTCTACTAACGTTGAATTAGACAGTACTGAGACTACCACTTCCTCTTATTTTCGGGGCTACTCATGTTGCTGAACCAATAGTTAAAGAAGGGTATCATTGCCCCAGCAAGGATATCTAAGTCCAATTACCAGAGGGAAATTGAGATGCTATTACACAATGGTGGTAAATAGAACTGTGTCTGCGGGGGATTCATTGGGGTACATCTTATTCTCCAACAGTTCTGTTCGGTGGAAAATGAGGGCAATCCAAAACAGGATTTTCTAGGACTTACATCTCATAAGAATAAAGATTTGGGTTACTTCAATAGGTAAACAATGTCACCCAGCTGAGGAATTGGCAGCGAGTAATGGAAATGCAAATGGCAGTGGAAGAAGGCAGCTATAATTATTGACATAGGCCTCATGAGACTTATATGAAAGCTGAGGTTATATCTGCATGTTTTCCTTAATTAATATTTTTCTTGTCCCCCGCCCCCCCCCGCCCCCTTTATTTCTACCCACAGTCTTTCCTTAAAAACCTGGTGATGGCCAGAATTCTTTCAGGCTTCAGATAGGAATTTCATCAAACTGAGACCCCCATGGGACATTATGGTACCTGATGGGATTTTTGTGCCATCTGTGTGGAGGGAATCAATCTTTCACCTGGACAAAGACAAGAGGGGGTGCTGAAGGGAAAAGGTGGTAGCCATTGCCAAATTTCTTCCAACTGGACCATTATATTTACTTTCCACCACTCTCCAACCTGCACTGTGCTCCTGGACACTGGCTTTATTAACCCATCAACAAGTTCCCATGATCAATGGCTTCCATGGGTTCAGCCAAAGGGAGACAAGAGAGCAGAAGACAGAAGGCAGGTGAGATTAGGTATTTATTCTTTAGGCTATTTTCATGACAGATCACGTCAGGTTGGCTATGTCCTTGATCTGAAAGCCACAGGTCCTGTCAGGGATCCTCTACTAAGATGTTCCTCTCTAGGTTCTGACAACTAAGCTTCTTCTTCTCAAGCTTCATAGCATAAGCCTCTAATCAGTTCCTGTTACTAGCCCCGGGGTACTCCAGCATCCCTTGACTATACCATCATGAATATTTCTTTTTGAAAACCATCCTCAAATCATTCAGTTGGAGAGTGTCATCTGTTTCTAGCTGGGATGTTGACTGATAGAGCTGGTGCCCCTTGCATTATGGAAGGATGGTTCTGATTACATAAGAGTCTTAAAAAGACCGCTGTTACAGATTTATACTCCTGGGGAGGTCCCAGATTTCTGGATGAAATAGCTTTAGAGGAGACTTAAGAAAAAAAGTCTTTTTTTTTTTGTTTTTTTTGATAGAGCTGTTAATAGGGCTTCCCTCCACCACTTCCCCCCAAAGCAAGAAATATGTCAGGGCATCCTAAATGGAGGTTTGGATTCATTTCAATTTGCTCTGATAGTGAATTCCATAGCTGTGGACCTTGGACTAGGATGGACTAGGTGTAGCTGAGGACTCACAGTGGCTGTTGTTGGCTGGCTGAAAGGGGCATTTATGAACAGCCAGCCACAGGGTCAAGCCACAAAGTAGCATAAAGAGGACAGTGTGCGCTTCTCTCAAACTGCTAAGTACATTTCTAACAAAATGATCTTCTCCATATATTAACAGCAACAACAAAAAATTGAATCACCTGTGAACTGGACCATGAGGGAGAAATGGGTCTCCGCTTGAAAGGAAAATGACTCAGGAATCAAGCTCATTTACTCCAGCCCCCCCACAAACCTTCCATGACTTTCTCGATCCCGCTAACCACGCCCCAGGGCGCTCTATGGTTCTAACTAGAAATTCAGGGGCATTCTTTGCCTCTCCCTCTACTCACCTCAAGTTTTGACTGAGCCTGGCTTACTGGAATTATCCAGACAGACTGGGTTCAAGTTGCAGCTCTGATACTTCAGAGAGCTGTGACTTTGACCAGCACGTGTTTCATTCTTTAGTTTCAATGTTTTCATCTGGAAAATGGAAATAATGATATCTAATAACCCTTGATTTGACATAATATGAGCACAATTAATATGTTCAATGAGCATGATTTGCAAAGTAATTAAAACATAACTCTGTTTTCCATCATCCTTTCCAAATATTCTAAGTGAAAGTAATCTTATCATTCCCCTGGATGAAAAAGACATGTGCAGATCCTATGATTTTTCTCTTGTTCTTTTCTTAGCCTGAGGCGCTAAATGGTCCGCAGTTCTCGAAGGAGCAAAACCTGGCTCCTTAGAGACATCAGACGAGGGTAAGACACAAAAATAATTAGGTCTAGGGGAATAAAAAGAAAAATGACCATCATATTAGAAAATTATATAACTATCTCTGGAAAACCTAAAAGAACCTATGGACCAATTCTTAGAAATAGTAAAATAATTTTAAAATGTGGCTGCTTCTAAGATCAATATATACAATTTCATTTCATCCCTTTCAAGCTCCAGAATAAATAAAAGACTCACCTATAACAATAAGAAAATGCTAAGGATCTTGGAAATATAATTTAAATGAAGATTTGAATTAATGGAAAGATACAACATAGCCATAAAGAGAGATTATTTTAAATATGTTAATTATCTCCAAATTGATCTATAGATTTAAGACACTTGCAGTTAAAATCCCATTAGAATGTTCTGAAGGAAGCTGACTCCCTGATTCTAAAAAAAAAAAAAAAAAAAAGGAAGAAGCTTGAAATGCATAGAGTATCTTTTTTCAAAAAACTGTGTTTCTGAATACAATAAAAAATAAACAAAAATAAAATGTATGTGAAAGAACAAAGGCCAAGACATAGCCAAACACTTCCAAAGTGAAAGGATGTCTTCTATCAGATATAAAGATTTACTATAAAGCTTGTTAACGAAGACAGTACAGTATTGGTATAGATACAGACAAACCAATCATAGGATTAGAAAAGAGATTCACAGAACAGGGCTGCACATATATGAAAAATTGATATCTGACAGAGGGGCATCACAACCTACGTGAGAAAAGAATTAATTAGGAAAACCAAATAACCCAGAAGAAAAAGTGGGCAAAAGTTATGAATTGGCATTTCACACACACAAAAAGTCACACGTACGCGGCAAAAAATATTTGAAAAGAGATTCAACTTTTTAGAAGTCCGGAAAATGCAAATTGTGATAAGATATTCACTTACCACACTAACAAAAAAATCACTAAGTTTGCTATCTGTTGGTGAGGATACGAAAGAGAATGTAAATTGTTATGACAAGTAGTTGACATTGTTTTATAAAATCAAATATCCGCATAGCCTATGGTCCAGAAGTAGTTCCACTCCTAGAGATGTAAATGGGTACCAGAAAACAGGCAGAAGAATAATCATCGCAGCCACGCTTGTAATGGAAAAATAAATAAATGAGTAAATGAGTAACACAATTCTAATCTATAGGAAAAGGGCACGTAAACTGTGGCAGTTACACACATATTACAGAAGAATGAAAATTAACCATTGCTACAGATTATGACACCGATGAATCTTAGACATTACCCTGTAAAGCAAGTTTCAAATCATTAAACTCTGTAATATAACAAAATGATTTTGAAATAAATTATTTAGAGAATATATACATATGTGATGGAAGAATGGAAATAAAGGAACGGTAAGAAGAGAATACTAGAATTCTAGAATTGATACCATTCTAGTTCTTAAAGTTGGTTGTGGGTGCTTAGGTATTCATTTTATCGTTTTGCTTCTAACTATATTATACATATTCCTTGTCTCCAAAATGTTCCTGAGACTCTTAATTTTTTTCTACCTTTTCCCTCTTTCCTCTGTTCCTTCCATTGTGAAATTGAGACTATACAGTGAATAATGTAATTCAGTTACTGAGCATTTCAGTTTGATCTGCTTCTCAACTATCATTTCTATTTTGTCTGTTAAAAGCTTCTACCTTACCACTTATTTCCAAAGTATTCACTTTTACCTCATAGAGAACAGCTCTCATCAGGTGCCTTAAATTCTCTGTTTAATAATTCCAATATCAGGGTTATCTCTGGGTTGGTGACTATTGTCTTTTCCCTTAAAAGTGGGTCAGAGTTTCTTGGTCCTTTATATGTGAAGTAATTTTTTATTAAGTCCTAGACATTTTGGGTATTTTGTTGTGAGGTTCTAGGTCTTGCTAAAATCCTCTAATGAATGTCAGTTTGTTGTGTGTTTTTTTTTT
>NW_024412388.1:45491045-45502678 GCF_014898765.1 Herpailurus yagouaroundi
GCTCTCTCCCACTCTAACCTCTTTTTTTTTTTTTTTTTCCTTCCCCTCCCCCATGGGTTCCTGTTAAGTTTCTCAGGATCCACATAAGAGTGAAGCCATATGGTATCTGTCTTTCTCTCTATGGCTTATTTCACTTAGCATCACACTCTCCAGTTCCATGCTGGATCATTTCGACTCAGGGTCTTTCAGGAGGTTGCAGAGAAGCTGAGTACCAGGGTTGCAGTCATTTCCAAACTTACCTGGGGCTGGAAGATCCACATCCAAGATCATTCCTGTGGTTTTGGGCAGGCCTCAGTTCCTCACCATGCAGGCGTCTCCACGGGGCTACGTGACCTGGCAGCAGGCTTCCCCTGAAGTGAATGATCCAAGACAGAGAGGTCACCGAAGATAAAAGCCATAGTCTTTCATAATTCAATTTCAGAAGTGCAACGCCTTCCTTTATGCCATATGTTACGGCCACACAGCCCAACCCTCCTATAGTGTAGAAGAGCCTTCCACCAGGGCATGGACACAGGAGACAGGGGACACCCAGACTAGACTGTCTTGGAGGCTGACTGCCACAACCTCTAGAGGAACAGTATGAAGTAGATATTTTACCAACGAGGCTCATTTACCAATGAGGCACGGAGAAGCTGTGAGACAAGTGACGGAGTCACAGTTTGAACTGAGAGTCTATGTGCCTCACCATTATGCATACTGTCTCCCCAAGAGGAAAACTAGGAGGCAGAGAAGGAAGAAGACGGATGTGGTTAAACTTGATCATTGTGGGTGGTTAATGAACGCCACAGGCAGTGATAGTTTGTACAGAAGTATAGAGCTAAAACAAAGCAGTTCCTCATTATCAAGGATAGTCTTTACTCCAAATGCACAGAAAAAGAATTATTTTCCCATTTACCAGATGACAAAATAAAATTCAAAAAGATTGAGTGCTTTTCCCCTAGTTGCACAATAAGTACACAGTGGAGTTAAATTCTGCTCTTCATTTCTAAATACAGGGCTCTTGTCTATACCTCGGCTGTTCTTTCCACTATCCCAAAGGATAAATGGGTGTTTCAGATTCTCCGGAGTAATAAGCAAGGTAACTAAAGTGGAGGAGAACACCTAGAAATCTATAAATTGGTTAGGTATGAGGTAAAGAAGGCCTGAAATAAAGAAAGAGCACTTATTGGGTCTTTTTCAGTGTTAAAGTATAATCTACATACAGAAAAGTGCAACAGAAGTGTGTGGCTAGTGGAATTTTATACACTGAACAAACCCAATGAAGAAGCAGCCATTACTATTCACCCCCAAATCTCCTTTGTTCCAACTCTCTGTCACCAGCCCTCACAGAGTGAGCACCATGCGGACTTACACGACCATACGTCCATTTCACCTGCTTTTGTAATTTATATAAATGTAATCTTATACTTTCTGCAACTGGTTTATTTCGTTTGATCTTATGTTCATGATATTCATCCATACTGTTGCGTCTACCCGTTGTCTATTCCACTGTGTGACTATATAATTTATTTATCCACTGTACCAGAGGTTGGCAACCTACATTCAAATTTGGCCCACCTCCTATTTCTATACAGCCTGCACGGTAAGAATGATTTGTGCATTTTTGAAGGCTTAAAAAAAAAATCAGTAGCATTATTTACAACAGCCAAGATATGGAAGCAACCCAAGTATCCATAATCGATGAATGGATAAAGAAGATGTGTCACGCACACCCATGGACGGGCACACACACGTGCGCGCGCACACACACACACACACACACACACACACACACACAGGAATATTACTCAGCCATAAAAAAGAATGAGATCATACCATGTGTGACAACATGGATGGACCTACAGGGCGTTATGCTCAGTGAGATAAGTCAGACACAGAAAGACAAACACCATATGATTTCACTTATAGTGGAATCTGAAGACCAAAACAAATGAACAAATAACAAAAAAACTTAGGTACAGAGAATAAACTGTAATATAACCTTCTATGCTAATCACACCTCAATAAAAAAAATTTTAAAAAATGAGTGTGCTAAAAATGCAAAAAAAGAGAAAAGAAATAATAAATACAAAGAATAATACTGCATGACACATAAAAACCACATGAAATTTAAATTTTTGTCCATAGATAACATTTTATTGGGACAAACCATGCTCAGTCTTTTACGTAAAAGCTAGGGCTGCTTTCCCACCACCAATACAGGTAGGCAGTTGCAACAGAGACCTTATCATCACTCTACTGCTTTGCACTGTTTTGGGGGCACTCCAAAAAGAAATGAAATAATTATAAGGTGATTTTTGCCTCTTGGCCTGCGGAGTCCGAATATTGATGCCCTGGCCTTTCACAGAAAAGTTTTGCTGAGCTCTGGGCTATTCTAGCGATGGGCATTTGAGCAGTTTCCAATTGGATGCTATTATAAATAGTGCTGCTTTGAACATTCCGGTTGGTGTTTTTGCTGAACATCTGAGAGCATTTACTCTGGGCACATACCTAGGAGTAGACTTGCCAACTCGTTGATTAGGTTCAGCTCGCAGGGTACTGGCAGAGTAGCTTGTACTCATTTGGCACTCCAGCTAGCAGTGTATAAGAACTCCAAGTGCTCCATATTCTCATCAATAATTGATATTTTCTGTCTCGTTCATTGAACCACCTGGTGAATGGATAGTGGGAACGTGAGTGTGGCTTTGAAATAAAAATTACAACCTCTAATTGTTTAGGCTATGCCAAAAGCTGTGCCAATAATTTCACCTACGTCATCACTTTATAGACAAGCCCATTTTACTGACGTGGAAACAGGATTCAGCAAGGTTAAGAAACTTGAAGGTCACGTGGCAAAACCAAGACTCAAACTCAGATCTGATGGCTCCGTAGCCTACATTTCCTCTACTGCACCACCTTGTCCCTCCATGTGACCATGTGATAAGACATTATGCCCTTGAAAAGCATCCGCCACTGCAAGGTCTTTACCTAGACCTTTGTTAGGAAACAGTTGTTAGGAAAAGGGATACAACAGAGACACAAAATGTGGATATGGGGGAAGTATGGGCAAATACACCCTCATTTCTGTTGCCTCCTGCTACAGTGGTTAACTGAACACTTTTTGCTTCCCTCCAGCCCTCTGGCTGGTTATGTGTATTACATGTTCTGACAGCTGAGGCCCATGGTGAAAAATGATAACAGATTTGTATTCTCAAGATCATCTCCAGATGCTGACCAGAAGCACCTCTGGATTCATGAAATATTTGCCTTTAGTATTTCTTGAAGATGGATGTTTGGGGCGAAAAAAAGTTCTAGGAACATTTCAGTATAAATCATGGGGAATTCCTTCCTTCGGCAATCTGGAATGCATTTCTCTATTTCTTTAAGAAGAATAATGTGTGTATTAATAACTTGGTTGGAATGGAGTCTGGGCCAAGATGAGATGATCACGGAAATCATTATTGATGGTTTCTTGTAGCCAAACAATCTGTTCCCCAAACCTGGAGTCTGTCATCTGCAGGTGAAAGGCCACACTGGAGTCACACGCATGCATCCCCTCCCCTCTGTCCCTTCTGCCATTCTTCCACCCAGTTTTAGGATTTGGTTGTTATTGGGGTTTCGGGTTATGAATTGCAAAACGCTCATGATCAGGTTTATTAATGTGCCTGCTGCTTCTGCACAAGCAATCAAGTTGACACTAGAGCTGTCCTGCTGATCTGGTTATGTCATTGCCTTGATCGAATATTTCGGGGGACTCAATGTCACCCGTAGCAGTGCTTTCCAATCTTTTTTGTTTAATTGAGATATAGCCGATGTGCTAATCTTTTTGACTCTGCACTGCCACGCAGGAAAATTGCATTGATTTATGAATATATGTTGTTTGCACTTACGTATGAGATGTTAATTTATGAATGTATATATCTCACATATAAATTTTGAAAATACATATTTCTCTTTTTAACTTTTTAAAAAATGTTTATTTATTTTTGAGGGGGGTGGAGAGAGAGAGGGAGACACAGAATAGGAAGCAGGCTCCAGGCTCCGAGCTGTCAGCACAGAGCCCGATGCGGGGCTCGAACCCACGAGCTGTGAGATCATGACCTGAGCCCAAGTCAGATGCCTAACTGCCTAAGCCACCCAGGCACTCCTGAAAATACATATTTCTTAAAGGATGAGATAATACATACCAAGGGTCAGCAAACTTTTTCCGCAGACAGACAGAGAGTAAATATTCTAGGCTTTACAAGCTATAAAGTCTCTATTGCCACTACTCAACTCTGCCACTATAACACAAAAACAGCCATAGGTAAATGAACGGGCTCGGCTGTGTTCCAATAAAACTTTATTTACAAAAACAAGCAGCAGGCCAGATTTGGCCTACGGTTCATACCTCGCGGATGCCTGGTATACACCTTTGGCCACTCCAGATGTGACGCAAAAGTGAATTCAGCAACCAAATACTTCTGACTTTCTTGTTCTATCCCTGTCGTGCATCAACTCTGTCCTCCCTGGACCTACAGCGTCCTGTACTGCAGACGACCCCACTACAACTAAGGTGAACGCTGGCCCACAGCAAAGGCCCAAGTTTGACCTGTACAGTCCAAGCACCCACACAGACAACCTTATTCATCTCTCTTGGCTCCAGAAGGAATTCCCTGGTAGGGAAGCACCGGCCCCACTTTTGTGTACCCCTCTCATTCCAATGACACTGTATTACATGGATCTGCTCCGGCAACCGCTCAAAGGGAAAAAAAAGGGGAAGTTCCCCCCAAAAGCCGTAGAAGCAAACAGCCTCCTCAGGTATCATCTACCTTAAAGGTAGCACCAAGAAGGAAGTGATGAGCACAACCTCCAGAGAGCAGCTGTAGTTACAAAACGAACATGAACATGAGAGATACATTGTCGTCTATTGCGAAGCACCTACTATGCACACCGCGCATTTTAAAGGCCGCCTCTTCCAAACTTCCTTCAGTACCTTTGTCAGAATGAATGAGTTATTTTGTGCTGTGACAACAACGCTAAAAGCTCAGTAGCTGAGGGAAACAAAGACGAATTTCTTACTCACACTGCATGGCTATCAGGAGCTGGCCCAGAGCTCTCTGCTCCACCCTTTCCATCACGGGCCCAAGTAAACTGAGCATCCCCCGACTTTCCCCCCACAACGGGGAGAAAGGGAAGTGCTGAGTCATGCAATGGTCTTTAAAGGTTTCTTCCTGGAAGCGACACCCACAGCATTCACTCACATCTAATTTGCGTAAGCAGTAAACTTCAAAGGGTTTGATGTGCGATTAAGCTGTGTGCTTGGATTGTACTGCTGGTACCAATTACATGCCCCCCTCCTGTAAAAGGATTACACGTCCCCACCCACTGTCATCTGACCGCAGGTCAAGTGTTCTTCCCCTCCGTCCTTGATACGAGGCTTAGCCAATGAAACAGAGGCGGAAGTCCTACGTGTCCCATTGGAGCACAAGATTTACAGCCACCCGCGTGTTTTTGTTGTTGCTGTTTTCTCGTTGTCACAAGAATGACGCGTCCCAAATAGGAGCTGTTCCTGCAGCATGAGTTCTGGAATGAGGACGATGCCTGGAGTGGAGCCACGTTCTACCTATAGCCCACAGGTAACGTACCCGAGAAATAAATGGTGGCTGTAAACCACTGACAGCGTGGGGCCATTTTGTTACCAGTATAACGTAGAAAAAGATGATGAATACAGAGAAGCACCAGAAATATCAATAAATAGCCCTAATGACTAACATGCCTGCTCAAAATTTTATTTTCCTCTTCTTTGTGTACACACACACACACACACACACATACACACACACACACACACACACACATTTTCAAAGGGTCACCCCAAAAGTCTGTCTAAACACTGCAGCAAGCAAAGTTCAGTGCATCTGGACGTGCCTAGTTAGCTAGGGCGACCATAACAAACAACAGAGACTACATGGTGTGAACCATAGAAATGTATTTTTTGCACAGCTCTGGAGGCTACAAGTCCAGATCAAGGTGATGGTAGGGTGAGTTTCTCCCAAGGCCTCTCTCTTTGGCTTGTTGATGGCGGTCTTCTCCTTGTGTCATCACATGGGCTCCCCTTTTGCCAGTCTGTGTCCTAATCTCTTCTTATAAGGATGCCAGTCATCCTGGATTAGGGCCTATCTATACGATCGCATTTTGCCTTAATTACCCCTTTAAAGAACTCATCTCCAAATACAGTCACATTCTGAGGTACTGGGGGTTAGGATCTCAACATACGACTTTTAAAAGGACACAGGTCAGCCCATAACACTGGGTAATGCACAGCGATCTCTTCATCAGAGGTGAAACATGGTGTCTTTATTAGGTCCAGATGTGGCTTCTCTTGATCCACAGACCTCTGTACTATAAAGACAAATTATCTATCCTCCACACACCCAATATACAATAGGATAGACAAACCACAATACACAATCCCATTTAGAAAGGGAAATTACAGGAGACACAAGGCAGACAGTGTCCCATAGCAAATCTGAAATCCTACTGGGCAGAAGTCCTGAAGGTCCCTGCTTACGAGTGGGGAATGTGCCTAAACTATAACCTGACTCCACACCTGAGAAGTAGATCCCTTGTACTTTGTTCTCCATTGTCCTTAGCTCGGACCCCTGCCGATCATTCCCTTTCCGTTATTCTTTTGGGCCACATCTGAAGTAGGTGTTGGGCAATATGTTCTGAAGTTGGTGAGGGGGCAAGGAGCCTAAGCTGTTTTTATCAGTCTACTGTCTGCCCCCAAAGAACTTGGCGATCTCAGGGATTATTTTAAGTTCAGATAGTCAGAATCCCTTTTAACACAGGCAAGTTTGTTGTTGTTGTTGTTGTTGTTGTTGTTTGGGGTTATTTTTGCCTGTTTTTTGTTGTGTTTCAATTGGCAGCAGAATTATATCAAAAACTTTGTCAGTCTCCTTTTCTCTGACAGCAGTCAGCTTTATATGCAAGTAATCCACAGCCATCACACTTTTGGAGAATTTATTTTGCCTACAAAAAGAACAAGAATTCAGGGGGAGGGTCAAAGAGAGGACCCTTATGAGATGAACTGTGTCCCCCTCCCCAAATTCCTATGTTGAATTCCTAAACTCTTTGTAAGAAGAGCAGATAAAAACACAGAGGACCAACCAAGCAAAGACACTGGAAAAGGATGCTCCTCTACAAGCCAGGAAGAGAGGCCTGAGGAGAAACAACCTTACCAACAACTTGATCTTGGACTTCTAGCCCCTAGAACTGTGAGGGGAAAAAAAAAATGTTGTTGTTGCTGAAGCCACCAGTCTGTGGCACTTTGATATGGAAGCAAACTAATGCAATAAAATATCAGCAGAAGATCTGAACAGACATTTCACAGAGAAAGAAGAATTAACATTACCTGCATGAAAAGATACTCAACATCATTATTAGTCACCAGGGAAACGTAAATTAAAAACACAGTGAGATGCCACTCCTCATGAATCTGAATGGCTACAGTTATAGACTGCCAATGTCAAGTGGTGGTGGGGAGATGAGAAAGGAGAATTCTCTAACACTGCGAGTGGAAATGCAAAATAATAATTCTACCTTGCTAAAGTATTGAGCAGTTTCCTAAAATGTTTAACACCTTCCATAATCCCCAGCCATTCCACTCCTAAGTATTTACTCAAGTAATTAAAAAAAATTTTTTAATGTTTATTTATTTTTGAGAGACAAAGAGTGCAAGAGGGGGAGGGACAGAGAGAGGGAGACACTGACTCTGAAGCAGGCTCCAGGCCGATGTGGGGCTCAAACTTACCAACTGCAAGATCATGACCTGAGCTGAAGTCAGACACTTAACAGACTGAGCCACGCAGGTGCTCCTTTACTCAAGTAATTAAAAAGGAGTGAATTGCTGATATACAAAACGACATGGGTGAATCTCAAAATCAATATGCTAAGTGAATGAAACTACAGACACAATAGAATGCATATTGTATGATTCCATTTATATAAACTTCAAATCAATCCATAGGGACAAAAATAGTATCAATGGGTGCCTACGGTGGAGGGGTAGAAGAAGGGATGAACAGCAGAGAAGAATAAGGAATCTTTGGGGGATGATGAAATGTTCCGTATCTTCACGGTTGTGGTTTCATAGGTTTATACAGTTTTCGGCATTCATTAGATGACAAAGTTTAAAGAGACGCAGGGTAATGTATGTACATAATTCCTGAGTAAACTCAGTAAGGAAAACATTGAAATTCTCCCTACAATTTGTCCAAGCAATGTCATGAAGCTTTCTTTCTATATTTTCATCTAAGCGTTTTATAGTTTTAGTGCTTGTTTTTAGGTCTATGATCCCTTTTGAGTTAATTTTTGTATGTAGTATGAAGAAGGTGTCCAACTCCATTCTTTTGCATGTAGCTATCCAGTTGTCCCACTTGGGGAATTACCTCTCCTTTCCCCATGGAATGGTTTTGGCACTCTTCTCAAAATTCAGTTGACCATAAATTTAAGAGTTTATTTCTGCACCCTCGGTTCTATTCCATTAATCTATATATATATCTATCCTATATTAGTACCAATCTTCATTTTCTTGCCTAATTGTCCTGGCCAGAACCTCAAATACAATGTTGAATAAATCCAGTAAGAGTGGACATTGTTGTCCTGTTCTTGATTTTAGGGACAAGGCATTCAATCTTAATTATGATCTTACGTGCAGGGTTTTGAAGATGCTCTTTATCAAGTCAATGATGATTCTTCCCATTCCTAGTTTTCTGAGTTTTTACTACAAATAAATGTTGAATTTTATTAAATCCTTTCAGCTGGTTCATCTGGTCAAAACAACGGCAGGGATTTCTATCAGAATCTTTGTCACTTGGTGCCACCTATACATGATTGTGGGTACCTTCAAAATACAGCCACAAATAACAAGGAATGCCTCCCATGTGGTTCCCTCATCTCAAGCTTCAATTCTCTGCTAAAATGTGCTGCTTTTGTTCAGTCTCCAAAGCTTTTGGTTCCTGTTTTATACATTTGTTAGAGTTCTGCTATTTGCAACAGAACACTACTCCATCCTGGAGGTGGAATTTTAATTCCATTTTTTAAAATTTGACAATTTTCATACAGTTTATGTTCGAATGTGCAACTAAACTTTGATGAAGTCATTAACTGAGAACAATAAGGATGTTTTCCTAAACACACGAAGTCTGCAGTTACATTTTACGATTCCCAAGCTGTCATCTTATTTCATTTTCAGCATCCAATTTAATTTCCTATTTTGTTTTGGTTTCACCGTATTGAGAAATCTTGATTTATACGGGTATACAGTTGCAAAAATACAGTTTTTTAAAAAACAATTTATCTTAGGATATCAGTCAATAAAATAGAGGCTTTATTTTGAGGTCTGCATAAAGAGGAGTTAAATTGGCAACATGATCCCCTAATCCAAGATTTTATAAACATCTCATGAAAAGCAGACATCTGCTGTCAAATATATTTGGGAAAATTTGGCTGGCACATTTCACTAGAGATATTCCAAGGAGAAATCCTTCAAAATTAACATATAACCGCCACGTTCCCCAAAATTATTTGCCGCAGAATCTTTATTTCAAGCATGCTTATTAACAGAGGATAGAATCGGTGTTCCAAATTTTGGAAAGCAGAGCTATATATAATCCCAAAGGAACAGAGAAAAGGAACTGGCAGAAAGTAGGTACGTACAACATGGTAGGTACTGTATTAGATGCACATGATTTTATTTAATCCTTATTACACTCAAATGTGGAGGATCTTATTTCCCATGCAGATGAGGAAACCGAGGCTTCCTTAAACTAAACTGAAGTTTCGTGACAATCCATCACCTCCCATAGTTATAATTTTTTTTCTCGTGATGAGAACTTTTAAGATCTACTTAGCAACTCTCAAATATACAACACGGTATTGTTAACTGCAGTCACCGTGCTGTACATTATGTCTGCAGGGCTTATTTATTTTGTATCTGGAGGTTTGCACCTTTTGACAACCTTCACCCATTTCCACAAACCCTGTCTCTGGCAACCACCCATCCGTCCTCTGTTTCTATGAGTTCAGGGGTTTTTAGGTTCTACGTGTAAGTGAGATCATGCAGTAGGTGACTTTCTCTGACTTATTTTACTTAGCATAATGCCCTTCAAATGTTGTCACAAATGGCAGGGTGTCCTTCTTTTTTACGGCTGAGTAATATTCCATTGTATACGTATATCACATTGACTTCATCTGTTCATCCGCCAGTGGATACTTAGATTGTTGGCATATCTTGGCTATTGTGAATAATGCTGCAATAAACATGAGAGGTGCAGATGTCTTTTCGATACTGTGTGTGTGTGTGTGTGTGTGTGTGTGTGTGTGTGTGTGTAATAGAACACAGACTCGTACCTCACAGGGCTCGCAGTGTCCTGGCATAGCCACGGTCTATTACCCTCAGTCCCACCCAAGCACAAAAGTGGACTGAGTGGTAATGGAGCTAAACACGGTCAGAAGTTCAAACATTCTCAGAGTAGTAGCCAAGGAAGCCACCCAGTATTGTTAAGGAGAACAGCCTAGGTAGCGGCCAAGAAGATGGGGCTGAGCAAAGGAATAAGAGAGCTGAGAAAATAAAGAGAGAATTCAGCAGCAGTATGAATAGTTGAGGAGATCAGGAATAGACAGACTGAGGACAGACAAAAGTGAGAAAGAAGGTAATCCAAGACTTAAGGTCATTTTACAAGAGGATTCGGATCTTGTATAGAAAGGAGCGTAGCTATTTTAATGGACTGTTTAAGAAAATATATAGTATGATAAAAAAAAATAATTAATTTTCAAAAGAGAGCTAGGGGAAAGAAACGCTAAATGATGTCATAGGAAGGAGTGAAGGCTTTCAGCTAGAGCAGCCATGGGGGCCTCCTTGAAGAGAGGTAGCATATAAAGCAAGTCTTGAAATCAGGAGAGGATTCAAATGGGCAAAGGAAAGAGGGGAAACATTTATACGATAATAGTTACACAGCTGTCAATTTTGTCCTGAACTGTCAGATGCTACATCTGTATCCTCACCAGTATAAAACTTCCAAGGACAATAATTTGTGGTTTTCAAATTTTATTGAGGACCTACTACATAAAAATTCTCAAAAACCATAATTGGCGTTTCAGTATTTTAAAGCATAATGATTCATTTTACTTTCACACTTCAAGGAAGTTCAGTAAACATCTTTTGCATTGTTCGGTTTCTTACAGTTTTTATATATAAAATAGACTTTGCAGGGTGGAGAAGAAATTAGACACAGTGCGCAAGTTCCTGGCTGCAGAATCACTTTCCACTCTAAAATCATCTTTGCGAGACAAGTGACAATTTATCTCACTAAAATTTTTCAAAGTGGAAACCTGATTTTTTTCCAAAGCATTTTGACTTCTAGTGAAATGTTTTCTCAGCCTGGACATTTAAAGACCACAATCTATGGGGCGCCTGGGTGGCGCAGTCGGTTAAGCGTCCGACTTCAGCCAGGTCACGATCTCGCGGTCCGTGAGTTCGAGCCCCGCGTCGGGCTCTGGGCTGATGGCTCAGAGCCTGGAGCCTGTTTCCGATTCTGTGTCTCCCTCTCTCTCTGCCCCTCGCCCATTCATGCTCTGTCTCTCTCTGTCCCAAAAATAAATAAACGTTG
>NW_024412388.1:45502778-45519241 GCF_014898765.1 Herpailurus yagouaroundi
AAAAAAAAAATTAAAAAAAAAATAAATAAAGACCACAATCTACTTCCAATCATTAACTTTGCACCAGATATCTTTGCAAGTTTTTCAAAGCAAAACCCATGTCCTATCCATATTTCCCTTTAACGTAAAAAATCATTTATAAATCATTTATAAATGATAAAGTAAAAAGTCATTTATAAAGTAAAAAAAAACCTTATGAAGTGATTAAATTCAGAAAAATAGAGGAAGTGGCATGTAGTCTTAATATCCAGGGATAATGTGTGTTAAGAGTTTACTGTATTTCCTTCCAGACTGTTTCTATGGCATATATATATATATTTTTTTTTTTACAAAATTGTGGTCAAATATTATATTCAAAATATAATATGGAGATTTAAAAATATTCCATCTACATTTTCTGATTACTATTACAGGCTAATTTTAGGGAATTCAGAATTTATGAAAAGTATAAAAAAACATAAATGATGTGAAACCCATTTATCCCAAGATAATATATATATGGTAGCATATTTCTTTAAGACTTTCTTTTTTTAAACGTAGTTAAATTTATGTTGCGTTCTAAAGATTTTTAAGCATAATTAACACTGAGACACTTCACGGAAAGAACTTGGACACATCATTATTTGGAAGAGGTCTTGGTGAACAACGAGATCTAAAACTAGCTGCTTTCTCAGTATTTCCCAATAATATTTTTTTTTTTAAAAACTTGAGTCATTTAATGTGAGTTTTTAACTTCCAGAGAAAAATGTAAAATGTCATAACAAAGAAAAGACATATATACTTATGTGGGGCAGCATTAAACCATTTAGTTGGTATCCTCCTTGCTTTCTATGGAGCACTGAAATAATTTTCTTCTTATAGTAACTTGCACACCTCAAGTTACCCAACATGCAATAGCTGATCTGCTCTTACTGTTAATTTAAGGGAGTCAATTTTAAAGATCTCCTTGGCTTTATTCAATGATTCATAAATCAGGCAGCACCCAATCTAGCAGGTAGAAAGGAGCTGAGGAGCTGTACAAAATGAAAGACTTTTATAGGCAGAAGAGAGCAGGAACAAGGAAGTTATACTAAGGAAAAGCGGATTCGTTATGGTAAAGTTACTTTCCTTTAGAGGCTGGCAGGGGTCTAACAGGCAAATTATCTAACTATTCTGATCAGGTGATTCCAGATTGGTTTAAGACTCCATTTCTAGGAGAGCCAAAACCGTAATTAAGTCTCAATTTGCTGACATAGGGCTCAGCATAAGTGACTCCATTTGAGCCTGTTGTCTTGTGTATAGCATTAGCAAACGCAGAGCTGCTTTGTGCTCCATGATTATAAGAAACTTCTACTGAATTGTAGAGTCAAGATGAAGGATATAATATGAAAAACACATTCCTAGTACTAGGGATTTATAACAACAAAAATAAGAATATGTTAATAATATCTACCATTTTGGAGTGCACACGGTTTGCCAGGGACTGTGCTAATTACTCCATACACATGATGACTTCTACCCACTAATGCATTCAATATATGTGGCTACCTGCTGACTCTGGGAATGCTATAATGGGAAAAGAACCAACCTGAGAAGGACCTTAATTTGCTCTCACAGAACTTAGAGATTAGTGGGGAAGGCAGATGTAAGGTAATGCTGGTACAATTGAGGGTCACAGGGCAGAGGGGACAACTTCTACTTTGGGTGCCAACTGTTCAAAAAAGGTTTGAGAGACTTAGTGAGAGATCCACTTGACAAAGTGGGCACTGGGCTTCATGCAGAGGGCATGACTCACTTAAGCCAAGGTGTGGGAACCCCAGCAGCTTCAGCTTCTGAACCCCTTGGCCTGGCCTAGTTGTCACTTCAAAGGAATAAACAATTCCCACAGGAGGACTGGGGCTGGACTGGGCTGTACTCAGTCCCTGGGATGTGGAATGGGGAGACCAGGAACCAACGCACAGGAGAGCTGCAGTGAGCCATGGCAGATGCTACCAGCCAGCACAGAAGGACTACTCAGGAGAAGCCAGGCCTTTGACATTGTTATCTTAAGTCCACAATTCCTCAACTGCAATTGTGAAATTCACGAAGCTTTGAAAAATGGAAGGGGTTGTTTTGTTTGCAAGTGGCAAACTCATTTGGCAGTAAAACCCATTCTAAATTTATGTGAGGCAATTTGTTGTCTTTTTTTTTTTTAATTTTTTTTTTCAACGTTTATTTATTTTTGGGACAGAGAGAGACAGAGCATGAACGGGGGAGGGGCAGAGTGAGAGGGAGACACAGAATCGGAAACAGGCTCCAGGCTCTGAGCCATCAGCCCAGAGCCCGATGCGGGGCTCGAACTCACGGACCATGAGATCGTGACCTGGCTGAAGTCGGATGCTTAACCGACTGCGCCACCCAGGCGCCCCAACAATTTGTTGTCTTTATATATCCCACATAGAGCAACAATTCAAACATTTTGCTTTGGTTGGGGGGAAGAATGTATCTCATTATAGGGTGCTTCCTAGACCCAGTTGAGCATATCTTATAATATTAAAAATTCCAAAAGTGTTTGAATTCTAAGACACCTAGACCTAAAGGTTCCAGGTAAAAGACTGTAGACATGCATTCTAACTGTTACCTTCACATTTAATATTCCTAACCCTAAGGAGGGTAACGCTCTTACTAGTATTCCCATACTACAAATGAGGATTACCACAAAGCTATTATTATTCTTTCCATATTACAAAAACTTAGAGAAGACTTAGAAGGGCAAGTGGCAGAAACAGAATATGGACACATGTCTGTGCTTCAAAATCCAAGCAGAACTTCTGTTGGTATTGCTCAATGAGAAATATATTGACCTTGAAACCTTTCTGTGACCTCTTAGGTGTTGGTGGAATTACCTTCTAACCACATTATCTAAAAAGCAAATTGATAATTCATGGCTCTCAGGCCAAGTGTAGTATAAAGCAAGCTGGACTGGGACCTTCTCCTACTCCCACACTCTGATCCTGATGGAGCAAACAGAGAACTCAGGACCTTACAGGCCCCAGGAGGCCTCCTATTGGCCCTCATTATCTTTAATTCTTCAGAGAGGATGTATACTATGCTACCACCGGCAATCTCCCCACTACTCTTTCAACCACAGCTGTGGTCTCAAAAACAGAAGAGATCTACTCCTAGGGTTGTGCATTGATTTGTTTCCAAATTTCTGGCCAAAAGTTAACTGTCTATCTAAGTTTCGGCATTGGGAGTTTTCACCCAGCTTTGGGCCACCCCACTTACTTTTTAAAAATTTATTTATTTATTTTGAGAGAGAGAGAGGAGAGGAGGGGAGCAAGAAGAGGGAGAGAGAGAATCCCAAGCAGCCCTAGGCTTAGTGTGGAGCCCGATGTGGTGCTCAGTCTCACAACTGCAAGATCACGACCTGAGCCAATATAAGAGTTGGACACAATAAGAGTTGGACACTTAACCAACTGAGTCACCAAGGTGCCCCAACTCCACTTACTTTAAATTAAGGAAAGTCCTATCCATGGTGAAGCAGATGGTGTTTTAACATGGTAATCCACTAAGTGTTAGTATCCAAAATATATAAAGAACTTCTACAACCCAACACCAAAAACACACAAATAATCCAATTAAAAAATGGGCAGAAGACATGAACAGACATTTCTCCAAAGAAGACGTATAGATGGCCAACAGACACATGAAAAGATGTTCAACACCACTCATCATCAGGGAAAATCAAATCAAAGCCAGAATGAGATATCACATCACACCTGTCAGAATGGTTAAAATCAAAAACACAAGAAACAACTGTTGGCGAGGATGTGGAGACAAGGAACCCTCGTGAACTGTTGGTGGAATGCAGACTGTTGCAGCCACCATGAAAAACAGTACGGAAGTTTCTCAAAAAGTTGAAAACAGAATTACTGTATGATCCAGTAATTCTACTACTGGGTATTTACCCAAAGAATATGAAAACACTAAATCAAACGATATATGTACCCCAATGCTTATCACACCATTATTTACAATAGCCAAAGGATGGAAGCAACCCAAGTCCATTGATAGAGGAATGGGGAAAAAAATGTGGTGTGTATATAAAATGGAATATTATTCAGCCACAGAAAAGAATAATATCTTCTCATTTACAACAACATGGAGGGATCTAGAGAGTATAATACTAAATGAAATAAGTCAGAGAAAAACAAATACCATATGATGTCACTCATATGTAGAGTTTAAGAAACAAAACAAATGAACAAAGGAAAAAGAGACAAACCAAAACACATAGTCTTTTAAAAAAAATATTTTCAAGTTAATTAATATACGGTATAGTCTTGGCTTTAGGAGTAGATTCCAGTGATTCATCACTTACATGTAACACCCAGTGCTCATCCCAACAAGTGCCCTCCTTAATGCCGATCACCCATTTCCCCCCCCCCCCCACCGACCTACATCAACCTTCAGTTTGTTCTCTTTGTTTAAGAGTAAACATAGTCTTAACTATAGAGAACAAACTGATGGCTACAGGAGGTGAGGTGTGGGGGGCGGGGTATGGATGAAACAGGTGATGGGAGCAAGAGTATACTTACCATGATGAGTACTAACTAATGTATTGAATTGTTGAATCACTATATTGTACACCTGTAACTAACATAATACTGTATGCTATCTATAATGGAATTAAAATAATAAAAAATGAAGAAAACACAAAAATTAAATGGGTATCCTACCCTATACTTTCTGATACCTCTTTTTTCCAAGTGTTTTAGCACAGTGCCTTGGATAGTGTATCTTGAACCAGTGCTACTTAATCCATTACATAATTAATTAGGGGACAGATTCTTCTGAAAAAGGAAGCTTTTATCTGCCCCAATCCCTGTTTTCAATCTTCCCAAGCCTCCACTTTCATGGCCTCTAAGTAAACCAAAGTCAATCAAACACTCTAAGAAACAGCAAAGCCTAACATTTACCTAGAGAGCTTTCATCATTAAAACAACACATTCGCCCCATGGCTTCAGTGTAGGGTGATTGGAACATTGAGCGTGTTGGCAGATACAACTGAAACCAGAGGACTGAGGCAGAGTGGCTCAGGGAACTGACCCTGGTGCCCACGCCAGTAGCTCAGTCCCATCTAAGAACTAGCCCTGTGGCTTTAGACCGTCATTTGACTCTGGGCTTCCTCATCAGTAATATAGGAGTAATAATAGTAACTTTGTCTATGTCATTGGGTTGAGGATTAAATTGAGCTAATGTACGTAAAGCAGCTGACCCCCAACACATCCAAACTCAGCTACACATATTTGGTGCAAGTGCATTCTCCTCGTGGTATCAATCCAATCTCATTGGGTCCAGCCATGCATTTAAACTCTAGGTTCAAAATAAGCAATAGTAACACAGTAATTGTAAAGACAAAAACACAAAATTTGAATCAATTCAATTTCATCATTGTATGTGACCACTTAGAGATTTTATTTGCATTTAAAATTTAAAACACTGAAACAGTACAAACTGAGAAGTATAATATTTTTGTTGACGCTAGGATATTCGTTTTTACTTTTCCCTACCAAGATAACGTATACCAAATTTAATTTTAAAAATTTTCATTGTCTGCATGTCTGTTCTCAACCTCATTATATGTTTTGTTTCATATCTCTCACTGAAAATGATTCTGACATTTGGGGGCAACGGGGGTCTTAAATGATCTGTTTCAGGTGTCAAATAGGCTAGGGTGCCACTCCCGGTAACTGCTAAATGCCTCTGTGATGTTGAACTGGTTCACCATACCCACAGCATTCTCTGGCTGCCTTTGAACCTTGACTCTCTGCAGAGTCAGGGGTGTGGCCCTGAGCAACCTTACTCTTCCCTGTCAGTTCCCACTTGGAAAACAGAAGCAGAGACAGCTATCCCACAGAACTGTTTCCAGGTTAAACGGAACAGCGAGGCACAGTGGCCACGCAGGGTAGGCACTCCTCACAAGGGCTGCTCCTGGCCTCCCATCTGCATAAGAAAGGCTTACACTTGCCCAGCTCTAAACTGCACCCCTTTCCCTGCCTTCTCCCACTAGGACTGTCTCTGAACCTAAGATCACCACACTCAGATGGCTTCCAGGCTAGATCTCCTGATGTCCTAAGTAGCCACTTCCTCCAGCTTGGAAAACCTCTCAGTCCTGAAGGTTCCGATGTGCTCAGCAGGTCTTTCACATTCATTCCTGGTTCCACAGTGATAATATCCTGTGTGTATCTTGTGTGTGTTAAATACCGTACCTGCTCCACCAAATATGCTGCTGCCATATTTTTACATGGCCCACATAAAATGGGATAGAGGAACTTGGCAAATAAAAGACGACATCTGCAGGGTATGGTCAAGATTTGGGGGGTGGACAGTTCTGCATGAAATGAGATATCTGTTCTATTGCCAAGCTGATATTCTATATTCCCTGCTTGCTATATTAAGTTCTCCATTCTAGGAACCTTGAGAGCCCTCCCCACGACTCCAGATCTCCCTACTGAGTCCTTAAATTTAGGGGGCTTTGTTTTTCAAAATTAGAGCCAAAAATATTTGGTTTTATGGATTCATCTTTTAAAAGCTGAGTAAATTCATTTTGACTTTTGGTTGAAGATCATTTCCCTTTTTCCAACTCTAAGACGATGGTGGGTCCGTGAAGAGAAGGATAAATGTGTTTACTATAAGTAGCATTCTAATTATAATGGCTACATGATTCCCTCCTTACTAGTAACAACATGCTTTTCTTACATTTCATTTAATCTTTATGTACACCCGCATGCACACAGAAGGCTCCCAATGCTGGTATTATTCCCCTTATATATGAGGCCACAGAACCTCTGAGAGCTGAAGCAACATGCCAGGCCACACGGGCCCTCAGGTCCATGCTCCACACCCCCGCAGTCCCCCATGATATCCTGCTGTGATCAGTTTGTGGGTCAGGGCCCCACCCCCTCCCCAGGCTATAAACAAGGCCGGGATACAGTCAGCATCCAAGTACCCTATATTTCCCCAGAATTAATCCACATAGTCACTTCTCAAAAAAAAAAAAAAAAAAAAAAATCTGCCAAAGAACAGGACAAAGTTCTGCTCTGACCAACAATTTTTACAGATAACATTTTTTTTAATGTTTATTTATTTTTGAGAGAGAGACAGCAAGAGAGGGGGAAGGGCAGAGAGAGAAGGAGACCCAGAATCCAAAGCAGGCTCCAGGTTCTGAGCTGTCAACAAAGAGCCTGACACGGGGCTTGAACCCAGAAAGGGTGAGATCATGACCTGAGCCGAAGTCAGATGCCCAACCACTGGGCCACCCAGGCACTCCTACAAATTACATTTTTAATCAACACATCAGTTCTTTCTTTAATACCACCATATAATCCTCTTGGTAGAGATGAAATGGAACTACAGTGAGCTAAGTAATGACTTCAAAGTCCCACAGCTAGAAGGAGGTAATGAAGACTTGAACACAAGTCTTCTAGAACTTACTTCCAAGTTCTTTCCAATAAACTCTACTGACTTTTTCGAGTGTGGCTGTACCTTAGAGAAGCATAAGTAGCCTGGCTACGCTGTGGACAGGAGTCCAGAAATTCCCCTTATTCGCGTTAGGGGATACTGGAGTCCTGAGAGAGCTCCAGGGTCACAGGCAAAGGACAAAAAGGCCACAGACAACTTGACCTGAGTGATCAGAGGTAAACAGTGAGAGCAGAGGATTCTGGAGTGGTGCCTGACGGATCCTCCAAAGAGCCAGACTGAACAAGTTCTACCTCAGTGAACACCATTGAAGAGGCAAAGCTAAGACCAACCACTGAGCCACAGGCTCCAGCGAAGGGCTCTTTCCAGGCCACAGTCGCCTCATTACCTAGAGAGACATCTGAGAGAGGAGGAAGGCAGAGGGAGTTCTGGAAGACTAAACATGTATGAATAAGAGGCCAAGTCACTCAGAAGAGGTGAAACAGAGAGAACTTTCACTGGTAGTCCCTCTCCCACACTCCTCATTGCCAAGCACAAGGGTGAGGGTCGTGAGCAAGATTAGAGTCACTGCAGGAAATAAAGCTGCATTTTTTTTTTTAAATAAAAGCTGAGTCTGTGATAAGCTAAGTAATATAGAAGCATATAGAGTCCAGTTCTCCACACTTCAAGATGAAATTTTTTAAACCCCATTTAAAATTAACTGGTTAACCTCTACACCCTGAAGAGGCAAAAAGAGAAAACAATTTCTGTAGAAGATCTGTAGATTTGTCTATTGCAAACCATTGCCTATTCCTTCAAAGAATAGTTTTGACTGCCAGCTATAAGGTGTGAGGAGTGGAAGAGTGAACAAAATAGAAGAGGTAGTGAATTCACTACATAAAGTAAAGCTGAAAAGTTTGGTAACTGGTCCAAGGTCAAACCACAATTTAAACTCTGGTGGTATCTGATTCCAAAACCCATATTCCTCTGTCTCCCCTTACCAGTTAAATATGAACTAGAAAAACATAGAATTTCATGCTTACAGCTTGACTGCTCTTTTTTTTTTTTTAAGACCAGATGTACAACTTGTACTATTTAATAATTCTCTTACCTCCCTTAACCTCCCTTAAAGCAGCTTGGGGCCCTATGTCTGTGCATTTCTGTCAACCAGCTAGTGATGAAGCTTACATTGTTCCAAGGAAACCAAACTAGGCCATAAGAAATTAAAAACTACAGTGGTCATTCTAAAATGGGGCCCCTGGACCCACGGCATTGACTTCACCTGGGAACTTGCTAGGAATGCAAATTCTTGGGTCATACCCCGGGCCTACTGATACAGAAATTCTGTGTGTGGGACCCAGTGCTATGTGTTTTAACAACCTCTCTAAGTAAATAAGATGCCCACCACAGTTTGAGAACCGCTAACTTAAGGGCACGGGGGAACACTAGTCCTCCCAAACCTCAGCACACCTCAGAATCCTTCTCAACACAGAGACCCAAGAAGCCATTCCTGAGTTAGTGTTTATGAAGAGACCTATTTGCCATTAGGAGTAGTTCAACCAACTAATTCCACAGATGAGAAGATGAGGCCGAGGGAAAGGAAATGACGCTCACAAGGTCACAAGAGCAAAACGGTGGCAGAAATAAAGTAGGCTTCAGTTTCGTCCTTCCAAACTCCACGGTGGTTTGGTTGATGCAGTATTTCCTGATGAGCAGAACGTGAAAAGGTGGGGTGGGGATTGGGTGGGAGTTAATCACTTTTATTGGCCAAGATGCAGGATCTGGTTGAGGAACCAGCACACTGTCAGGGACTGACAAGGAACCTGACACCCAGTTTGGGACTGGAATAGGCCAGCATGAAGCAAAGGAGGCAAAGGAGAAATCTGAGCTGGAGATGGAAGGGTATCTCTCCCCCTTACCCTGCTTGGGTTGCATCCAGCTCCCCCAGACTCCGCCTCTGTTTTGCAATTTGGATGAATTACCATGCTGGGCGCCTGTTTCCTGGACCCTCCTTCACCCACAGCTGCAGGATCAGATCTCCATCCATCTTCACCCAGGCAGAGAGCCCAAAGGGGGCTCCAGGGAGACCACAGTCTCTAGCAGGCATGAGAAGCAGGACTTCTGGGAGCACCGCTGTGGTGGATGAGTAGAAGCCAGGAACATGATCACCCAATCCTTGTGAAATTACCGGATGTGATGGAACAGGTAAAGAACATTTCGTTTAGGGAAAACCAAACAAAACCCCTCCATGACTCTGAGTTCACCAACGTTTCCTTTGGTTGTGGCTGGGTTACTTTTTGTGAAACCTATCCCATCTAGAATATTCGTTCAGTGTATATAGCACCCAAGGGTCCCAATTGGTGAAGATAATTGGATTTTTTTTTTTCACCTTTGGTCCAGATGCTAGCGATTTCATCCCAGTTGGAATTTCCATCCCTTAACCAGCCTGGTAAGCTGGTATCCTCAAGCCTCAATTGTTTCATGTGTAAAATTAAGGTAACGATTGAGATAATTCCATCTCGGAGAATGAGGTCAAGTGGGATAATAGTTTTGAAAGTGATTTGCAATCTGTTAAATATCACAGATGCGACTATATGTTACTATTATCACTTCTGACCAACTTCTATGGCCCCAATTTACTAGCGTATTTTTATGGCTACATCCTGGAGCTTATCATTAAAAGGAAGTGTTCCACCCTTGACATCTTAAACTTTAATATACAAATCTCTGACTCTCGCTTCCCATCAGTCCAGTTTTCCCTTCCTTAAGCCTACCACACATATTTTTTGACCTCATCACAACCCTCCAGTTCTTCGGTCTTTTATTTTCACTATCAGCCTCTTCCTGCTTTCACTTCCTTCCCTGTTCCCTGAAACTACATGGTCCATCGCTATAATCGTCTCGTAGGAAGTGCCTTCTTGCTGTCAATCTCTCACTCCTCCAGCACACTGGACTCAGATCCTCGGCCTAAGCGCCTGCCTTTTCCCCTTCTCCGTCCCTCGTTGCTGAGCACTGTTGGAAGAAATGACACAAGTAGATGGATTGCTGCCACCCCACATTTATGGTCTCCAAGCTCACTGGGCCTTATTGCCAGAGCAAACATTCCACTCTGGTCAAGCCACCTTCCTAACTGCTGCTCCTCTTCTCGGAGCAGATAAACTGGTTGACTTTTCAGAGAGAAAACTGAGGCTATCAGATAAGCCCTTGACAATTCTCTTTCCCAAACCACAAACTTAAACATCTACATCTAAATCCAGACATAACCCCCTGGGATCCTGTGCCAGACCGACCGACATCCTTCTCCGATGCCAGGTAAATACCTCCATCTCTTTTCCCAGTTGATCTTCATCTAACTCTTCTAGAGATATTCTCTCCCCTGGATATTTAAACTCTAAAAGGTTAAACGAAAGCTGCCCCTATTTCTTCTTCTTGCACCCAGGCCCATCTCCCTTTCTCCTCACAATCAAATTCTCCCGCGGAGTAATCCATAACCACTGCCCTCAACTCCCCATTCCCCATTCGGGCTTCAATCAATAACAATCCTTCACTGCTCTACTGAATCTATCTTGGTTGAAGTTACCAATCAGTGCCTAATTTCACGTTGCCTGATGGCCAGTGATTCTCAGACATCAACTTGGATGACCACATTGCTACATCTTAAGACTACCATGGCTTCTTCTTCTAACTCTCCCTCTCATCGGCTTCTAAGATGTGACTCCTCACTGAGTCCCCTGACTCACAATGACATTTCCTTCTTGCTGATATATATGCACATGTACATATTTCCTTCTCGGTTATATGTATATTTCCTTCTTGGAGACACCTATATACTGGATTCTTCATATCCGTCTCTCCGGAAGGCTAATTTGACTTTTCCTTTTTTTTTTTTTTTTTTTAGCTATGAATATATTCTGAATAATTTCATCTGCTCCAGGGATTCATGCTGATGATTCTTTTATTGAGGATGATTTCCAAGTATGAAACTCCAACCTGAAGTGTGAAGTTAACTAACTAGTGGACATTTCCACTTAACCAATGTGCCCAAAAAGAAATTTAGTATCTTCCCCCGTCCCCAGATCAGGTTTTCCTCCTGCGTTCCTTAATTTGGAAATGGCATGACTAGATATCTAAAATTCTGGATAGAATTTTGACCTGTCTGTCCCTCACTGTAACATCAAATTAGCCCTGAAGACCTGTTTATGCCTCTCCATCTCATCTGCCTCTGCCTAAGTTCCGGTTTTCACTCTCTCCCCCATGGATTGCTGTCCTCATTTCCTGATCAGTTTTCCTGCCTCCAATTTTAGGTCCTTCTGATACATCCACCATATCAAAGTGATCTTTCTATAACAAAAACCTATCAGTGTATTCCTCCATCTGTTAAGCACTTGCTACCTGTCAGGTATTGTGCTAAGGCCTTTACATTCATTGTCCCATTGTCGTTTCACATCAACCCTATGAAGGAAATACTGATGTTCACATTTCCAGAGGAAAAACATGCCATGAAACTACTAAATGGGCAAATCAGCAATTACACCAGAGCCCATGTGCTTTATGTCCATCCGCTAATGTGCTTCTTCATGGCCCAGAGAATGAATCCAAACTCCTTAGCATGCCATGTCCCCAGAAACCCACCTCATACTCTAGCTTTTCACTGCCTGTACCATGCAATCTTATTCCCTCCCCTCCCTCTCTTCACACCTGAAGGAGTACCTTTCTTCCTTTTGCACCCCCACTAAACTCTGTGAAGACTTCTAACAGGGCGCCAATCTAACTTTATCTCATTTGTTAATTTCCTTCCCACAATATTGTGCGTGGGCATCTTGAGCTCTTCTTTGTCTCCAGGGCCTAACACCATCGTTGGCCTATAGCACATGGGTTGGCAAACTACAGCCTGTGGCCCAAATCTGGCTTGCCAATTGTTTTTGGTAAATAAAGTTTTATTGAAACAAGGCAACTTCTGGTAGTTTACCTATCATCTATGGCTGCTTTCATACTATAATGTCAGAGTTGAGTAGTTGCAACCAAGACTATATGGACCATGATCCCAAAATATTTCCTATCTGGCCCATTAGAGAAAAAATTTATCAGCCTCTGATATAGCCGATGCATAATTAATGTTGGGCAAATCAAAGAGTGCATGCAAGATTGGCTGAAAGAATCTCTGAATGATTGAATTATTCCTAAGGATAGTACCTTTTAGCATTAGAAAGTAAGAAATAAGAAAATGTAGATTTAAGCAAGCATTTCCTAATAATTAGCAATGATCTTGTTTTAACCACAGCCCCCTGAGATGAACAGAATAAGTGATATTTCCCCTTCCTATCTGTCTGTCTTTCTATTTATCTTTTATATATTTTTAGATAGACAGAGGCTCTATCTATCTATTTAGAAAGTAGAGGCTCACGGAAGTAAAGTCATGAGCGCATGAGCCTATAGTCCAATGACTGGCTCAGGCTGGAGCCAGGATATGGACTCTATGATTTATGGGAAGCCAGAAGTCATGGGAGCCCCCTAGGTCTTTAGAGATCAGTTTCCTGGGGCACAGAGCAGGGCAGTAAAGGACGGGAGTAGACCCCAGAGGGGCAAGGGGAAATATCCAACATTAATAATAATCACTCCACTACCCTCTCAAAGTGTTTTTGTTTTTTTTTTTTTTAATTTTTTTTCAACGTTTTTTATTTATTTTTGGGACAGAGAGAGACAGAGCATGAACGGAGGAGGGGCAGAGAGAGACGGACACACAGAATCGGAAACAGGCTCCAGGCTCCGAGCCATCAGCCCAGAGCCTGACGCGGGGCTCGAACTCACAGAGCGCGAGATCGCGACCTGGCTGAAGTAGGACGCTTAACCGACTGCGCCACCCAGGCGCCCCTCAAAGTGTTTTTGAAAGAGCATTGTCATTTTTAAAGTACTGAGAAAATGTAAACCATTGAATATTTAGAAGATGACAAAAGGACTTATCTTGTTCATTTCACCATTCCATCAGCCTACAAGAATTCTTTAATGAAGAAATACATAATTAAGCTCAGAAAGATTAAGTTTCACCCAACCGATCAGTGTTCAAACTTTGATGTCTCCAGCATTAAAATCCTTGCTCTCTTTACTCCTCCAGGACACTTTCCTTCACTTGCAAACACATCAGTTACAGCTTGAAGGAAGACCTCATTTCCAAAGACTTTAGGGCTTGCTGTACATCCCTTTGTGCCCTGCTATCCTCGCAGGGTGTTACATGGGAACAAGATTTACCAGGCACTTTTGACAAGCTTTGGTTGTCTGCACTTATGTTGTTGTATGTTGTTGTTGTATTTATTTATCTGATTGTTAATATTGTTGTCCTTGCAGACCTCCCAAGGACAAACACTGAATTTGTTTTTCAAGCACTCCCAATGGCTAGAGCTAGCCAGTCTATTTGGATAGAGGGTGTGGAGGCTTCCCTAGCCACATCATACCCGCCTAGATAAGGAGACAGGATGCCACATGACCTTCCAACATTTGCCAAAGGGCAGACTAGCAGGGGGATCAAGAGAGGGTGGGTGTGCCTAGCTAATCGGGCAGAGCAGACTAAACAAGCCTACACATTCTGACCTTTTCCTTCCTCTGGGTTTTTAATGAAAGTTCTTTCTACCCAAGAACAAAAACAGTCATTTGTTCATTCATTTAACATTCCCTGAGCACCTATCCCAGGACAGGCCTTCTTTTCTGCAAGGAGCCCGCCAACTGGTGGACAAAACAAACATGTAAATAGACAATCGGGTGGTGTGCACACAAGGTGGTGAGTGAGCCCTCTGAGAACTTGGGAGAAAGCTCTAAGAAAAAGCAAGCCCTGCTCTCCGGGACTTGGAGAAGCCTCACACGGAGGTAACACGGGAGTTGGGTTTTCAAAAGTAGGAATTTACCAAAAAGAGGATAATAATTATAATAATAATAATAATTTTAGAGATGTACTGACTACCTGTTAGGAGCCAAAAACTAGGCTGGGGATCTAGCCCTCATCACTAAGTCTCACTTAGATCGCATTTTAGAAACGGTGGAACGAGTTCAGAGAAGGAATCCGGCATGTTCAAATTCACAAAGGCAGTAAAGGGCAGAGCTAAGTCTGGTGTGGTCACTGGAAACCTAGAAAAACCAAGAAAACCTGGCCCTAAAAAGTGCATTATTTTGGTACTTCTCTTTCATATGAGGGTCAGAGAGGCAGAACGTAAAATTTTACACTCAGGGGAAAGTGAGGTGTCTAGATGGGCTGAAACATACAGCCACAGAAGAAAGGCATGGGAGCTGGGGATGAAAATTCAGATTTTGAAGGGCCTTTATGTGTCATCCACTCAGGCTTTTTCCTTCGGATTGCTGTGAAGAAGCCACGATCAGAATTCTAATATAGAAATGTCATCCCAGCAGAAGGCAAGAGAAAAACCGGAGGCACACGGAAGGCAGGGAGACCAATCGAAAAGCTGTTGCCTTCATCCAGGCCGGGGATATTTACGATCTGAATGAAGAATGTATTTTATGGGGATAGACTTTGCAAAATCAATGTGAATGGGAGCAGCATTCTGGAACGGGTCCCCCAATAAAGCACAACTGTACGTTCACGGAAGAGCCCTTTGAGATCCACTGCATTTTGTAGATGGAAAGTTGAAGCCCAGAGAGGGGAGGAGGAAGGACACAGAGGGCGTCGAGCCCATCTCCTCACCTTTGGGGTCCTGTGGCCTTTCCCCCTCCCTGACAGCACCTCACGGGTGCTGTAACCCAGGCCCTCCCCTCCCTCCGCCTCGTATGGGCTGCAGCCGTTTCTCTTTTGCCTCAAGTCATCCTGGACCATCTCCCAGTACATGGACAAGAGCCAGCCATCTAGGAAGGCTGGCGGGAGGAAGCCCCTAACAATGAACAAATGTTCAGGGAAAACCCCCAGTGATTTCCTAAGCAAGACAAGGCAGAGCAAACCTTCCCAGAGCTCCTGCTTCACTGAGCAGGACCAAGTGATAAGGAAAAGCAGGATGGTGGGGCCTGTAATGCCCGAGACAGGCTCTGAAGCAAGAAGCCAAGCGCAATCAGTTTTAGGACTATTACTTACCTTCCTCTGCACGCCAACAGCGGAGGGGGGTGGGCGGGTGCGCGGAAGGGAACACGGCCCAGAGACGCTTCCTTATTTGAGAATGTGGCTTACTCAAGACTCTGGTCTGTGTTAAACAATGACCACACCAATTCCAACATCCTGCGCAGACTCCTCCTGACCTCCCGTGGGCTACGTGTCCAGCATCCCAGGAGGCTCTTCTGGCTAGCTCTCATTTCTGCTAGCCAACCCACGAGCTCTGTGACCCTCAGCAGACCCTCCTAGTTAGCCCCACTCCTCAGAGGGAGAACGCAGCAGCAGAGATACAGCTTACAGACCAATAATGGGTGCCCTTCCCTAACTAGTCAAGATCCCAAGAGCCTTGTTCTTCACACAGGCAGGAGAGTGAGTCTACACTGGGCAGCTGAGTGAGTAGGCCTGGTGAAGAAAAGAGGAAAACGTATGAAGCTACAAAACAAGGGACTGGACAGCTGTGAGGACAGACAATGGGGAGGTCTGGGGGACTTTCGGTCGTAGGGTGTAAACACGGGCAGGGTGTTCATCTGCGTTCTCAGTGCCTGCTTATTGGAATGAGGCAGCTCCTTCTCCAGAGGCCAAGAAAGGGAACAAGGCTCCCTTTATGGTGTTCTCCTACCACCAAGAACCTTCCATGAGAGCCAGCAGAAAATGTTCTAGCCAGTTCCACCTCTCTGCCTTTGGTCATTTCCTTTTCCTGGCCTGGCGTCCTCTCGGCACATTCCCTTAACCCGTAGTGAATGTTCCAGTTCATTTCACACCTTCTCTCCCAGAAAGCTTTCTATCTTAGGTTGGTTTCCTCAGAAAACAAAAGCCCAAGTCAGAGACTTGGATGCTGGCAATTTATTTTTGAGATCGATCCCAGAAAGCAAGAGTGAGGAGGGTGGTGAGTGAAATGGAGAGGGAAAAACCAGCATAAGGCACACTGTCAAGGTCACCGGTGCCCCCTCCTGAGAAG
>NW_024412388.1:45524241-45545887 GCF_014898765.1 Herpailurus yagouaroundi
AAAAAGTGGAATATAGATCTGAGAAGTCCAAGAGTCTTTCTGCCTCCTCCAATCCTTTTGGGAATAAGGCTGCGAGTCAATGAATAACCCTATGTAACTTTACCAAATTAATTTACACGTGATACTTTTCTTGCCTCATTCCATTCTTATCCCCAGTCTAAGTCCTATTCCCTTTTTTCCACCGGTACCAAGGTGAATGAGTGTGAATTATATCCTTAAATATTCGTGGATACTTGTAAAATACGCAGTGTTGGTTGGGAAGCATATAGGTCTTCAATTTATACATAAGCTTCACTCTGTTTCTTACTTTTGTCACTCAGCAATAGGAGTGGGGGGTGGGGGGGAGGAAGGCGGAAGGACGTTTGTTTTGTTTAACCTTTTTTTTTCTTTTGAAGCGTATCACCCATACAAAAGAGTGCATGGTCTTTGAAACCTGCCATTCGACCCTCTCCGATATCGTGTCCCTCTCCCACTGAGGGAATCCTTGCAGTAAATATTATGTCAATTACTTTCCCTTTGTTGTTGCTTCCTCTCTGCACAATATTCTATTTGCCTGGTTTGCCCTTTATGTAAATGAGTCATATAGAATGTATTCCTGTGTAACTGGCTTTTTTAGGTCAATGTTATTTTTCTTTTTTCTTTTTTTTTTTTTTTGAGTTTATCCATGTTGGCGATGGAGCTGTAGATTATTTTCATTGTCACAGAACATATTGTAAACACAGAATATACGATGATTGTTTTTCATCTCTCTCTCTCATAAGTGGTCATTTCATTTGGATTGTTGGACTGTTGGTAGGGATGCTGTTCTGAATAATGTTGTTATGCACATTTTGACCACGTTTCCACGTGCACTTGGGCAGGAGTTTGACAATGAAATACGTCTAGGATCAGAATTGCTGAGTCATAGGGCACAGACATACTCCTGTTCTAAGCAATGGCAGACTACTTCACATTAGCTCACAGTCTCCCCCACAGTATGATGGTTTCCTTCCCCCACATCCTGGGAAACACTTACATTGTCAAACCTCTTACCGCTGTGAATCTGGTGAGGGTGGAAACATATTCCTTTCGGTTTTAGTGTGTGTTCCTTAACTGCCAGTGAGCTTGAACATCGTCGCATAACTTTATGGGACATGTGTGTTTTCTATAAAATCCCTATTTAAAATTTTGCCCATTTGCCCCTTAAGTTGTTCATCTTCCTCTTTATGAATTCACAGGAGTTTTAAAAGATACATATTCTGGATCTTAATCCTTTGTCATGTGTATGCACTCCAAACATTTTCGCCCAGTCTTGGGTTTTAATTTTAGCTCTGTTTATGGCATCTTTTGATCAATAGAAGTATCTAATTGTAATGAAGTAGAACTTATCGATTGTGTGCGCGCTGCGCCTTGCATAAAAAAATTATATTTCTTGTGGTCATTAAGGTATTCTTCAAAATGACACATCATCATGGGTTTACCCATGTTATTTACCTTCTCTGAACCTTGATTTGAAAAATATTTGTGTCCTGGAGGTTTTATGAGGGTTGCATGTGACCAACGTGTGTGAAAAAACTTAGCAAAGCACTTCACACATAATCGGGACTCAATACGTACAGTTCATTCACCAGAGCACGGTCCTAGTACTATCTTTCACAGATGTTAGATTTTGCAAGTAATTTCATTTTAAGCAGTGAATATTTAGAGCGTGTTATTACATGCTATACATTTGTTAAATGTATTTGTTAAATATTTTATTGTTCACCAAAACCTTATAAAATAAACAATATTATCATCACCATTGAGCTGATGAGGTAATTGAGGCTCAGAAAATAAGTGATTTACCTTGGGTATGGCTACTAAATGGCAGTGCCATTATTATATTTCTTATCGAGACTATGAAATACTTTATGGGAGAATTTATGTTCAGAGAATGGCAAGAGTCCTGTAAGGTGGAAAATAAGTTAAATCTACAAGTACATATTTGGAGATGTGGCAGAGGGAAGAAGGTAAAGGTGGTCTACGTATCCTTTTGCTTTTCACTTCACGGAACACGTGATATAATTTGCCCTGGTCTGCATCTTCCATCGCCCTTAGATCTGACTCAGGCAGGGTCTTTTGAAACCACCCATTCCCCAAAGTGACTGCCTTGAGCCTACAGCCCTCCTGATCTGCATCATAAAGATGGTGTCCACAATTTAACTAACCACATTGTTCCTCTCCAAGGAATTCCACGTCAAGTGGAACACTGCTCCAGTCATAATGTAACTGGACTCAGGCGATTATCTTTCTGTCAGAATCTGAGTCACCCAGGACACATGTGTCAACAGGGTTTAGAGCTTTGCCTCCCCGGACAGATCTTGAAACAGGATCTCCCACCACCAAACTGGCCAGGCAACCAAGCAACTCAGTAACCAATTGTTAAAGCTAACACGATCTTGGCATTCAGTATCCCACCAGATGAATTATAGCATGGTATACACTGGGTTCGTTCAAGTCACTGAAGGTTAGATCCGAAAGGACCTTAACAATCATCTAGACGCCTCGTATGTTAGAGTGGAAAGGGAACCAGATTCAAAGACTGAATGCATGGGAGTAAATCCCTTTACATTAAATGTACATCCTTAGTTGAAGAACATTATATGAATGGCCCTCATATATAAAATGAAGATTTAAAAAAGACTCCCCCTTCTTACACACTAGGCTTGTTGTGAGAATCAAATCAAATATTATACATGCTTCTGTGATGATCTACTTTAATCCAAGTATAAAGTTGTGTATGTAAGAGAAGAAAAGCAAATACAAACATTTGTGAGTTTAGTTCAGGCTTTTATCAACTCAACTCTAAATAAATTGTCCTGTAAAATGTATAACTTATAGAGATTTAGAAATGTTTTTCTTTGTGTCCAGATCAACACAAAGCATGCAGCAGCTTCCACAGAGATAAGGTCAGTTATTCTCATTTTTAAGCTGTGCCTACACAGAGCATAGATGCCATTATCCTGCCTTATCCTTGCCTATGGAAGACACTACTAATTAATAACAATTATCTTTCAAATGAGCATCTAAACAACTTTAGAATCTTCCTCAACACAGGAAGTCATTCCAGGAAGTCACTGACAACTATCTCTTGAAACTAAGCTTTTGATATTGTTGCAAATCAGTGAGTTCAACTATACTCTATAACAAATCCCACTGAATAAAGTTTGTTTCAGTTATCTTTTGCTGCTTAACCTACAGCCCGAAACAATGGCAACTACTTTGGTAGGTGGGCTTGAGCGTTCCTCAGATGGATATGCACAGGTTTGCTCACACAGCTGCATTTAGCTAGGGGTCTGGCTGGGCTGGAAGGTCCAAGATGGCCTCGCTTACAAGGCTGGCAGCTGGTGTTGGCTATGGGCTGGGTCTCAGTTCTCCTCCACATGGCCTCTCATCCTCTAGAAGACTAGACGGACTTTCCCTAGATGACATTTCAAGGTAGCATTCTAAAAGGTCTTATAAGGTTTAGCTTCAAAAGTCATGTAACTTCACTTCTGCCATATTCTACTGATAAAATCAAGTCACTAGAATACCCAGATTCAAGAGCATTATATATCTATATCTATATATAATACATCTTTCTTGAAATACACACACACACACACACACACACACACACGAGCAAGAGATGGGAGGAACAGCAAAGGTATGTTGCAAAAGAAGCAGGTACACTGGGATGGGAAGAATTTGTGGCCATTCAACAATCTATTAGAGTCTTCCCTCTTGCCACAAGTTATTCATATTCCCCCTACACACAAAATGCTGTTACTTCCAAACTAAGACCTCTAAGAGTCTCATCCTAATTGTTTTAGTTATCTATTGCTTCACAAGTTATCCCCAAACTTAGCCGCTTAAAGCAAAAACAAGCATTCAATATCTTGCACAATTCTGGGAGTCAAAAATTCAGGAGGTTAGCTGGACACTTTTGTCTCAGGGTCTCTCATATGGTCTTAGCTAAAATGTCAACCAGAGCGGTAGTCATTTGAAGGCTTGAAGGGGATCAGAGGATCCACTTTCAAGATGGCTTGCTCACATGCCTGTGCACAAGAGGCTTCAGTTCCTCACTACACAGACTTCCTCATAAGGTTGATTAAGTGTTCTCACAGGATGGATGTCGGCTTTCCCCAGAGCAAGTGATGCAAGAGAGAGTAAGGAAAAAACTGAGGTGCCCTTTGTGACCTTGCCTTGGAAGGTATATGTAATGTTGATTTATTTTTGAGACAGAGAGAGACAGAGCATAAATGGGGGAGGGGCAGAGAGACAGGGAGACACAGAATCCGGAGCAGGCTCCAGGCTCCGAGCTGTCAGCACAGAGCTGAACGCGGGGCTTGAACTCACGGACTGTGAGATCATGACCTGAGCCGAAGTTGGACGCTTAACTGACTGAGCCACCCAGGCACCCCTAAAGGTATGTGCAGTTATTTCTGTAATCTTTGGTCGATTACTCAGGCTAGCTCCATTCAGTACGGGAGGGGGGCCATTTTGGAGGCTGGCACCACACCAATTATGGTATTAAACTTGAAGTCCAGAATTTCAATCTGCTTCAATCTGGATGTGAATGAGTCTCCATACGTGTGGCTTTCAGGTGCAGCAACTGTCCAACACCGGCAACTCCAAAGACAGGGGAACTAAAAAGACAATATATCTTCCCAGGCACACTCAACATACAACACTGAGATGGGGAATGATCGACAATAGACAATCGCATTCGGAATGGATCAGGGGCACAAACACAGAAGTCCTTTATGCAATTGTGAAATCCAGATGTCACATGTTGTCGGCTCCCTACCCTGGTGATTGGAAGTATTCCTGGATTAGGAACACGTTCTCCTACCTGAGAGTTGTCTCACTGCTCCCCTCAGCTCTTCACTCTACCTTCTGAGCTCTTGTTCTAACTTTCTAAAAGGCTCTTCTTTTTAAAGAAGAAATGGTTTGTACTTATATCTGAGTAACTTCCTGGGGATCTTGTGCTGCTTTCCACAAGCTTCTTCTAATCTGAACCAACTCTATCTCTTTCAGTTCAAGTTAGCAAAGTTCGAGTGACCAATGCTACTGACATGATAATTCTCTTAAAATCTTTGTGCGTTTCCCATTATCTCCTCAGCATTCACTCCATGCCCCCCAAAGCCAAATTCATCATTCTTTTTGCAACCTCTTTATATTTTAGAAACATTCACTTCTTTGAGACAATGCCACTGAGACTATTAGAAGCCCCATTTTGTAGTAAAAGGTGCTTTCTGGGCACCTTAAATCTTACGAGATCTTAACAAAAGGTATTACAGCCATATATTTTCTCTTTACCTAGAAGCCATTTTTCACTTTGGTAATCTTTTGCCAGCTGCAGATGCAGAAAATACAAAGCAGTTTTACTCTCCAATCTACAAGTCCTTGTTCTTCTTTTTTTAATTTTTTTTTAAATTTGCATTTATTTTTGAGAGACAGAGCAGGAGCACGGGAGGGGCAGACACAGGAGAGAGGGAGACACAGAATCTGAAGCAAGCTCCAGGTTCTGAGCTGTCAGCACAGAGCCCAATGCGGGGCTCGAACCCACAAATTGTGAGATCATGACCTGAGTCAAAGTCGGATACTTAACCAACTAGCTACCCAGGCACATGCGCCCCCCCCCCAACTTGTTCTTTTATATTTTCTCCAAATTCTGCTTGCAAATGCTACAGTTATCTCATTAGGTCATCTCCCTTGCCATACGTTAGTATATGCAGTTGAAGACATTATTTGGTGATTTTATCCTTCTGACTTAGTATCTCCTTAGCCAGATCCAACAAGTTTACGAGGCACATTGCACTTTTCTTCCAAGTTCCTACAATTCGGCCAGCATACACCAAGAATGGTCTTTTCTTTCTTTGTCTTCAATAATCATTTTCTGTCTGCTCCTCTACCCTCTCTTCGCTTTCCAGCCTCTACCCACCATCTAGGTCCAAAGCCAATGCCACAGAGTTGAGGTTTTTCTTATGGTAGCATCACACATCTAGTTACCAATTTGTTTCAGTTTGCTATTGCTGCATAACAAATCATCCATGATTCAGTGGCTTAAAATGACAGTGCTTTAGGACATCTCACAATTTTGTTTTGGCTAGGTCATTCTTCTGATGGTTTTGCAAGAGCTCACCCCTTCCTTTAGTTCTGATTTCCACATTTTTAATTGTTACAATTGGGTGGGGGTTACTTGCATGTCATGGTCTGAAGCCAGGGATGTTGGTAAACGTGAGACAGTGCACAGGAGAGCTTCCCACAACAATAAATTATATGGCCCAAAATGTCTATAGTGTTGAGGTTTGAAAACTCTGTGATAAGCATTTCTGTATGCATTATCTTCTTTAATCTTCACCATAGCCCTGTGAGGTAGATAAGCTCCTCGTTCTTTACAAAAGAGAAAAGTGAAGCCCGAATGAGTTAAATAATTTGAACAAGATCACTTAAGTGTCAGAGGGAAGAGTTAGAGCTTCAACACACAATATATGCCTGAGCTCTTAACCACTATACTGTATAGAGGTGCATTCCACTTGGATTGTTGATCTTCATAAAAGCATAAAAGATCACATTTCCTAAACATGAAACTCATACCAGGCAATACCCTAAACTCTCCACCAATTATTTCTTCTTCGGGTTTTTCCATTCTATCTTAGCTACTTTTCCTAGAAATGGAGCCTGAGGCAAGGATTAGTGTGAATGCAAAGTGAGCAAAAAGAGAGGTGAGGCAGAAAAATGGAAAATAATGCAAGGTGATGATGCATTCCAGCAAGGTGCCTGTAAGAGGCAGCTACATGAGATGTCTCTAGGCTATTCAGAGGGGGGATGCTCCTTGGTTCAGCCTACTGCACGGAAGAAGGGAGAGGAAATCTATTTGCCAGATCCTTCACATCTCCCGAGTTCGGCTGCTCCGAGTTTGCCTTTCAGGGACTGAGCTCCTCCACACTCCCGGATTGCATTACTCAGCCCCTGCAGCCGCTGCTCAGGAAGCCAGGTTTCACACCTACAGCTTGGTCTTCATCTGAGTCCAGAAGTGCCATGAGACACAAAAGCTTTCAGGACTGTTGTTGGTTGACCCTTGAGTAGTTTAACTCCATGGGTCAGCACAGAGTCGGACAGCTGCCGCAGTTGGAATGGAGCAGGTAATCAGAGGTTCAGGAGACGGGGAAGTCACGAAACTCTGAGGTAGGACATAAAATGTGTCTGATCTACTCTTCAACATGCTTCCCCATCACTGCAAGGAAACCCTCTGGTTTGGATGATCCCTCAGTTGGGATTAATTAAGTTTTAAGAAGTAGACAACCCAGATGCAACTAGCTAAAATACTAAGAAAAGGAGGGAAGGCATTGGCTCACCCACTTAAAAGTCCAAAAGGTCGGCAAGTTTCAGATTTTGACTCATTTGTGTGACTTCAGCTCCATGGCCCTCAAGTTCTCCTGGCTAAGCCTTCCTCTATGAGCCAATTTTTTTTGTTAACGTTTTTTTTTATTTTTGAGAGAGAGAGACAGAGTATGAGCAGGGGAGGGGCAGAGAAAGAGGGAGACACAGAATTCGAAGCAGGCTCCAGGCTCCGAGCTGTCAACACAGAGCCCCATGTGGGGCTCAAACTCAAGAGCAGTGAGATCATGACCTGAGCCAAGTCAACGGCTTAACCGACTGAGCCAACCAGGCACCCCATGAGCCAATTTTATACTCAGGCTGATAGTGAAGTGACTTCAGTAACTCTAAGTCTCTCACCCACATATGACCACATCCAGATACCCAGATGAAGAAATAAACTTTCTCCATTAGATTTTCTCTCATAAATTTTCCTAAAGGGCCCCTCAGCACACCCCCCTGCAGTTCTCATTGCCCAGCTTGGGCAATGTGTCCATTCCTCAACAGTCCCCATTAAAGGGACATTATGCACACTGATTGGCTGAAGCCCGGGTTCCCGGACCAATCAGTGGCAAGAAGGAGGGATCACCACCACTTAATACAACCAGGGCCCACCTCCAGCATTGGGATAACCTTCAAACTGCATCACTATAAAATGGAGATGGAATGAAGAGGCAAACTGGATGTTAAAGAGAAAGCCATAATGTCTACAAGAGACAGCCTTCCAAAGTTCCTAAAGACACAAAGGCCAAGCTGCCGTCTACATTTCTTACTTAGACAATTGTCATGAGGTCCTGACTCACTTCAAATGTACACTTCTCCATGGCTCTTGTTCTTACCCCAGGGGCCATCTCTGCACCATCCCTGCCTTTGATGGCCCATCTTATTCGCCAGCTAATCTCAAAAGCTTTCCCTGAGGTTTCACATCCGGGAAACATAGGCTACAGAAAATCGAAGGTTTTAAAATTAGCAGGGATCTTAGAAACCTAGATCAGGTTTGGTCATATGGCAGGCCATGGGGTCCCAGAGGCTCTCTAAGGTGCTCTCGGGTGCCGCCTTAGAGGGCTGAAGGGAAGAGCTGAAGAGATGGGGCCCTGGACACTCTCGGCACTCACCCCACCAGAGCACTGATGTGATTTAGTTTCAGCCGAATGATCAAATCAAATTTGAACGGATTTATTTTACCTAGTTACATATTTTGTTTCAAGATGAACTTTCCTTTGTAGAAAGGATTTCTTGAGGATGGGGAGGAAGCTTACAGATAAAATCCATTTATTACAGAAGTGAGAAAATTGGAGCTCAGAGGGGGGTTTGAGGCATCCGTTGAAGGTCATGGAGCTGATCTGACCCTCTTCCTCAGGACCACTATGCCACATTTGAAAAGATCCGTGCTGTGCCTCCCGAGTCCTCTTTTTTCCAGAACCGATGGCCTGAGCTCTCGCAAATCTCACCCAGAGAAGGACATTCCAAGTCATCCCACCAATTCACAGCTCAGCTCCTTGTTACGATCACACGTTAAGAGCCTAGTGCCAAGAGATGAACATGATGATTCAGAGGCGTCTGAGCAGCAGAGAGGAGAGTAGGACTACCCTGTTCCCCGTCAGAACGCTGCACTCCTAACAACACAGCCAGGGATCACATTAGCCTCTTGGCAAGCACAGAACACCATTGCCTCATACTGTCCATTAAAACTCTTAATACTTTTTTTCATAAGCTGCTACAAAGACTTTTCTTCCCACTCTGCTCTCAACCGCTTTTATTTAGACCCAATCTCAGGACTTAACACGTATCTTATTTATTCTAAGAATCAGCAATTCTAAGTGGCCAACCCTGTACATTTCTGGGCATATTCCATAAAGGAATGAGAATTCGAGGGCAGGAGTAGCAAACTCACCTACCTATGGGGGCCGGGCAGGCAGGGAGAGAAATGATGTTAGTAAAGGAAGGTGGCCAGGTATAATTCAAACCCGTGAGGTAGGAACTCTGGTGAGCTGGAGAACTCAGCCCCATCTAAAGGGACTCAGCTTCTACTCAGCTTCAGGTCACCATTAAAACGCAAAAATCAAGCCCAGTGTGGCTCTGCCTTCTGATTTTTTAAGAGAAGCCAGAAATGTGGATGTTTACTGGAAATATCCAGTCTTAAAGGTTGGCCACTAATTTGCAAAGCTCTAATATACTCTGTAGGGCCAAAGAAAATACATCTGCAGGCTGGGTTCAGTCCATAGCTGCAAGCTTACAACCTTTGCCCTGTAGGGATGAGGGAGTGGGACAGCACTGCTGATCGAGACAAAAATATAAAATGCTCTGTATTATCTTGGATTTAATAGCATAACATTTATTTTTAAAATTCCCTGGTTAATCACAGGCTTGAGCATTTTAAACCTACGAAGACTCTTGGAGATCATACGGTTTAATCCTCTTGCTTTATAAAAGAAGAATCTGTATCCAGAGATAAGTGACGTGGACTTTAACATATTTCAGTGAAATGAATAAAAAATTAGATTCTCGGAAACGGAAGGAGCTGTATTTGTCCCCCAGTCCAGGGTTTCTCAATCGCAGCACTACTGACATTTTGGATTGGATAATTGTTTGTTGCGGGCGCCGTCTGGTGCGTTAGAAGATGTTTAGCAGCATCCCTTGTCTCTACCCACTAGACACCGATAACATACCCCACAGTCATGTGGGGCAAAATAGAGGCAAAAATGTATCTAGACGGTTCCAAAAACCCCTGCGGGACAAAAGGACCACCATTCTAAGACAACAGATATGGACTTCATTCTTAGTTCTTCTACTTACTAAATTTGTGACATTGAACAAACTAACCTCTCTGAGCCTTTGTCTCCTCATCTGAAAAATGGGTGATTCCAAGAGACAAAAGTTTATTTTTTTAAACGGGTGGTAAAATGTATATAGTGCTTGCCACATAATAGGTATCAGACACTGGAAATACTTGTTACTACTATTATTATTATTATTATTATTATTATCATCATCATCATCATCATCATTATCATCATCACTTGGCCTGAGATCATCAAATACAGCCCCCAATCAAATCTTATTTTTATATAGTCTGTGAGATAAGAATGATTCTCACATTTTTAAATGGTTTTAAGATTTTTCTACTACTGTTTTGTGATACATAAAAATAGTGTAAAATCAAAGGTCAGATAAGATTTTGTTAGAACACAGCCATGCTTATTCATTTACACATGGCCTATGGCTATTTTCACACAGCAGAGTTGAGCAGTGCAACCTAGATCATGTGGCTGGCAAAGCCTAAGACAGTTACTGGCCCTTTACAGGAAAAGACTGACAGTCTCTTAACTAGCCCTTCGATCTACAGGAAGAAAACAGGCAGCCACAATTTGCACAGAGCCCTCTGGTGTACAGGAGGAGATACAGCAAAATAATCCATCCTTGTTTTTTGATGGTTCATTGCTAGGCCAGCACCTCTCACCATGGCGTTTAACTCTGCTCACCTGAGGCATTTCTCAGCAACTGTGTACATCTAGTACTTTCAGAAATAATCACCCAGGAGACACGAGAAACCTTTACTCTCTGTATATGCCCTCTCTTGAATAAATCTCATCGTAGGCTTGATATTTTTCAAAAGCTGGAATATTTATCAGAAAGAAAGGAAATGGTTTTCTCAGTGTTAAGCCAACCACATATTTTAAGTGTTGCATGATTTGGACAGGACAATAAAGAAGGATATCCGGTAAAAAGGAAAAATAGATAAGAGCTATCTGCCAAGACTAAAATTTAAGAGATGCTGTCATGTCACCTTTAAAAAAGAAAATGTATGTGTGTGTGTGTGTGTGTGTATACATATACATATTCATATACATATACATATACATATACATATACATATATACATATACCTTGAGCATCTTTGCTTTTATTTAATCTGACTATAGGCCAAGGGTTTAAAAGTCAGGATACTTGTTTACAGCCCTCACCTTGCCACTAACTAGATTTGTGGTCTCCGGGATTCTTTTCTAACTCAATATGACGCATATACATTGACTGTCTAACGTGTGCCAGAAGCCGGGCTGGGCATCGGAAGTGCAAAGATAAATCAGACATGGTCTTTGTCCTCAAAGATTTCACTGACGGTCTGTTTAAGTCATTGAACTTCTTTGAGAGTCAGTTTTCTCATCTGGAAGTGTAGGGCACTGAACTAAATATTTCACCCACTCAAGAAACTTTTTGAGTTCCTCCGTCTTGCCGTATACTCTAATAGATAAGAAGGAAAGAAAATAGGACTGTTTCACTAAAATCATTCAATTTTCAAGTATACCTAGTCACTGCCCTGTGAAGTTCACAGGTAATTATAATACAATATAATAAATGCAGAATAGATATATGAAGCCCATGAAATGAAGCCACCAAGTTTTTGCTAATGAGGAAGCACAGACTTCACAGGACAAGTAATATTAGTAAGTCTCAAAGATGAGTTCATTGACGACATGGTACGTTGGGCACTCTCTTCACTGAGAAGGAATGAAGCCAGACGAAAACAAAGTTAGGAGCTGAGGAAGAAGACCATGGCCAACAGAGTCAGCTTCTTCTCCATTAGAACTGAGAATTAAAAACCAAGTCCAAGGAAGATGGGGAAGATTCACTATAATCTAGTCTAAGACCAAGGAGAATCTGAATACAAAGAAGTGAGGTGAGGTCTATCATTCAGGTTTAGGGCATTTAGTGCTCTTGGTGCCACATGTAAACTAAAAAGGTTCATTCTAAAAACGATGATGGGGGCACCTGGAGGTTCAGTTGGTTAAGCGTCTAACTCTTAATCTGGGCTCAGGTCATGATCTCAAGGTTCGTGAGTTTGAGCCCTGCATCAGGCTCCATGCTGACAGTGTGGAGCCTGCTTGGAATTCTCTCTTTCATCTCTCTCTCTCTCTCTCTGCCCCCTCCCACTCTCTCTCACTCTCAAAATAAATAAACATTTTTAATAAAATAATAAAATAAAATAGATGACAGAAGTCAGGCATAAGGTTCCCCACGGGAAAGGAGTGATGAGTACTGAGGCAGCATCAGGCCAACAGACAACTACTCAGTTTTTAGAATTTCACTCTCAACCAGTAGGACAGAAACAAGCACCCAGGCTCAGAATCAAGAGGCCGCCTGGGTGGCTCAGTGGGTTTAGTGTCCAACTGTTGATTTCAGGTCAGGTCATGATTTCATGGTTCATGAGTTCATGTTAGCACAGAGCCCACTTGGGATTTTCTGTCTTTCTCTCTCTCTCAAACTAACTAAACTTCAAATATTGAGAGAGAGCATAACACCGTGCTTATGGGTATCTGGAATAAGGGATGCACATGTAAAGGTAGAGATTTTTCCCAAACCTCGTGTTCATGTGGCCAGGGAGGTTTACATGTCTTGTCCATCCTGGGGATCATAATCTTGCTAGTGTGGGTACCATGGCAGGAAGCTCAGGCATGGAAGGGGCAGGCATGATCGGTTGCAAAGAGAGAGAAGGATGAGAAGTCTTTATAAATGGAAGCACAACATGTACAAAAGCACACAGATGCACTTCTGACTCCTCAATGACCCAAATTCTCCCCTTCTTGCTGTCCAACCTGCCATCTGCAAATGTATCTACAATGCCAACGACAGAGGCCTCATCATGACTCTCCATTTGATAAGTCCTAAGTAGATGTAGGATTCACACACATTGTCTAATGCTTTTGTGATTAAACTTAACTAAATTCCAAACATTCAATCCCATTGTACAAGGCATGGGATACAGCCAGACCTGGCTTCCTCAGGAAGGATCCCTCGACATTCAGACCCTTAAGGACTCTCCAGAAACTTTGGATGCCTCTGCCTGACTTGACAACCACACCTGCCCCTTTTCCCATTATAATCTCATTCCACTTACTCCTCCATTTCCCAAGGTCCCCGATAAAGGGCTGTCCCACTACAGCCAGTTTGGAGCACACCTGGCCACAGCTAGTTATTGACCCCCTGTCCCCACCCCACCACTTCTCATGGGACCCAGGTTTCACAAAGTTCCCCGGTGTGCTGTGCCAAAGCCTTCCTCTCTGCTCACCCCCACACCCGGCCTCCAATCTACTCCTGGGCCACAGTGCACTTGGGGGAAATTCAATCCATATGTTTCCTTTTCTTCCTACAGAACGCATCCAGCCATTGTTTAAAGAGGGAGGCAACAGCCAAGAAGAGCCACGTGAGGCCTCTCTTAGCCTTCCAATCCTTCATTAGGGAGCAAGGAAAGAAGGACTTTGCCAAGAGCAAACCTGAAACGTTCCTTTGGGCTTGGTTCAAAGCCCACAAGTCACGCTTCCACACAAACACGTCCCTAGGACAGAAGATGCAAGGCTCTGTTCAAGGAATCTCTCGGGCATGAAGAGATGGGAATAGCCACCACCACCACTGACCTGGCTCTGAGATGTGTGTGAAGGGAATCCATTGGCAGGATGCTGTTTTACATTATTATCTCCCAAAGCTGATACAGACCCTCTCTGAGAGTATCAATTCTCCCTAATTATAAGCACACACTACCACAGATGAACAATTTTACAGTTCAAAGAAACCCGGGATATTCTTCAGGTGTCCCAATTATCTCATTTTAAAGTAAGAGAAAAGTCAGGCTCAGGGACTTGTCCAAGGTCAAACAGCTGGCCAGTGTTTTGTGAAGAATCCAGGACTTCTGATTCCAAATTCAGAGCTTTAGACTCAGTGGTCCATGCCAGACCTCACACAGATGCTAAGTCCCAATAGAGACAAGATCCACGGGACCAATCCTTTTTAAACAATCAGTTAAGCATCTGACTCTTGACCAGCTCAGGTCATAATCTCACAGTTTGTGAGATCGAGCCCCATGTGTCCAGCTGCACGCTAACAGCACAGAGCCTGCTTAGGATTCTCTTTCTCTCTGCCTCTCCCCTGCTTGTGTGCATTCTCTCTCTCTCTCTCTGTCTCTCTCTGTCTCTAAACAAATAAATAAACATTTTTTTTAAGTTTTCTTTCTTCACCTGTCTACTTTTTTTTTGTATTTTGGGGGTGAGGGGATTCTTTGAACCCACGAGCTAGGGACTCTAGGTATCCTAACAAATGTCTATGTGGGCTTTCCTTAAATAATTTTGAAGACAGGAAGCTCAATGCTCTCTATATTGGCCCATTCCATCTTTGGGCAAGCTCTAGTTGCTGCAAAGCTCTTTCTCACAGTAAGCAGAAGTTTGCTTCTCTATCATTTCCCCCACAAACTCATTTGCTTACTATGATCTCCCAGAACTGCTTTCAGTAGAGGCCAAATAGGGGTCCTCCGGTGCTCTTATGGAACGAGCACTGCTTTGTGGGTGTAACAGTGCCTTTATCACAGTCACCCCAGGTGGCTGCTGCCTTTACCCATAATCCCATCAGGAAGGGTCTTCTTTCTTTCATTGAGATGTAGATGACATACATTATAGAAGTTTCAGGTATACAACATAATGATTCAATATATGTATATATTGTGAAATGATCACCACAATAAGTCACGGTAACATCTATCACTATACATAATTACACATTTTTGTTCTTATGGTAAGAACTTTTAAGATCTCAGCAACTTCCAAATATTCAATACAGCATTATTAACTATAGTCACTAAGCTGAACACTACAACCCCAGGACTTATTTATTTTATACCTAGAAGTTTCTACCTGTTGACCCCCTTTACCTTTTGCCTACCCTCCACCTCCCACCTCTGGTAGCCACCAATCTATTCTCTGTACCTATGATCTCAGAGGTTTTGTGTGTTTGTTTGGGGGAGGGGGGTATTTAGATTCTACATATAAACATAGTATTTGTCTCCCTCTATCTGACTTATTTCACTTAGCATAATTCCCTCAAGGTCACTCCATGTTGTTGCAAATGGCAGGAGTTTCTTTTTTATGGCTGAACAGTATTCTATGGTGTGTGTGTGTGTGTGTGTGTGTGTGTGTGTGTACACACATACGTACCACATTTTCTTTATCCATTCATCTGTCACGGGACACTTGGGTTGTTTCCATGTCTTGGCTATTATGAATAATGCTGCAGTGAACATGGAATTGCAGGTATCTTTCTGAGTTAGTTTTTACATTTTTTTTTTCAACGTTTATTTATTTTGGGGACAGAGAGAGACAGAGCATGAACGGGCGAGGGGCAGAGCGAGAGGGAGACACAGAATCGGAAACAGGCTCCAGGCTCTGAGCCGTCAGCCCAGAGCCCGACGCGGGGCTCGAACTCCCGGACCGCGAGATCGTGACCTGGCTGAGGTCGGACGCTTAACCGACTGCGCCACCCAGGCGCCCCTTCATTTCCTTCAGATAAATACCCAGAGGTGGAATTATTGGATAATATGGTATTTTTAACTTTTTAGTGTATTTTAAAATTTTTTTGAAAGACAGAGAGAGAGAGAGAGACACACACAGAGAGAGACAGAGAGACAGAGAGAATTCCAAGCAGGTTCCACACTCAGAGCAGAGCCTAATGCATGGCTTGATCCCACAACATTGGGATCATGACCTGAGCTGAAGTTGAGTCAAACGTTCAACTGACTGAGCCACCCAGGTGACCCTATTGTATTTTTTAAAGAAACACTGTAGCAGCTGAAAAACCAAGACTCTATTAACTAATATGCCATCAGAATCTAAGAAAACACTAACAAGCATTATAGTAAAAATGTAATTTATGATGTTGATATAACAATTCATCAAATAAAATTTTAGGGGCACCTGGGGTTGATTAAGCATCAGACTCTTGATTTCGGCTCAGGTCATGATCTCACAGTTCATGAGATGGAGACCCGTGTTGGGCTCCTCACTGACAGCACAAATTCTGCCTGGGATTCTCTCTCTCTCTGCCTCTTTCCTACTTGCACTCTCATTCTCTCTCTTAAAATAAATAAACTTAAAAAACATTTTTTTAACTAAATAAAATTTGAAGATTCAAGGTCGTTGTGTGTGTTTTTGAAAATTGGTATATTTAGTGCATTGTTATTTGGCACCTTATTTACCAAGTACTCTTCTAGAGTGCTGGGATATTACGAAAAAACAAGATTAATGTGCTCCTCCCTTTGTAGAGGTTCTTTCTGGTGATATCTCTCTGTCTTAAATATCCATGGCTATAAAACAGAATCTCAGACTAGAAGGGAGGCCACTGCTGAGAGAGGCCGATGACGAGCAAAGAGAATGGGGCAGCTGAGAGCATACCAGTAGAGGGGAAGTTGGAGATTTAGAACGTGGGTAAGAGACAAAAGTATGGGGGAAAGGTAGAGAGGCTGGATTCCAAGGGGCCCTGTGGATAATAGTGGGTTATGGAGCATAATGTCATAGAAAAATCATGGACTTCAGAGTCAAGCCATGCAGGTCCAAATCCCAAATTCCACACCATTCATTTGAGAAGGTATTTAGCCTTCAGCCACCAACCAGTCTAAAGCCTTATCTCTTCATCTACAGAATGCAGATAAAACACATATTTCCAAGGATAAAATGAAATCACAACAATTTTTTTTAAGTTTACTTATTTTTTTTAAGAGAGAAGGAGCACGAGCAGGGGAGGGGCAGAGAGAGAGAGAAACCCAAACAGGCCCTGCACTGTCAGCGTGAAGCCTGATTCAGGGCTTGATCCCATGAGCCATGAGATCATGACCTGAGCCGAAACCAAGAGTCAGACGCTTAACCAACTACGCCATCCACGTGCTGTGAAACCACAACAAATTTCAAGTATCTGACACACACTGACCAACAAACATAAAGTTCCCATCCCCCAGAAAGGAGAGGAGGCCTAGAAAGCAGACCATTGCTTTGACCTTCACTAGTCTATTTGAACACCTGATGGCCCTTTTCCTCTTGACGAGGGAGTTCTGGAAATCAGAACCTCGAAATAATCGAATCCCATGGGCTTAAGCTCCAGTTTGACTATTATGAAAAGATATATCCCTTTCCCCCAACCAGTAGGCATGGTTTCATTCTTCCTACATACACCTTGCCTTGGGCTAAAGTGAAACAAACCCAGATATCAAGATGTTCATAGGGCGGGATGAAGGGGACACCGGTATCCCAGTGTGCTAGGGTATTTTCACAGCTGCACTCAATTAGATGAAACTGTAATTGTTTTATACTTTTGCTCCACGCTTAATCCTGGAGAAAGAAGAGTGGATTGTTGGTTTTCCTTTTTCATCTTCCAGTATTTTTGTTTTGTTTTTATTTCTCACCATAATATTTAGATAGTATTTGTGTAAGGGAAAGCAGTCATAATGAAATGGATAATCAAACAGAGTGCTCTCAGGCACATTTACAAAAGCCTTCATTTCAGAAATGCTTCATTTACCCAGACAGTGGGCAGCCGAGGGCATGGGAAAGTCTGTTTCTATGGACAGGGAAGTGATTCATGCCAATCAGCTAGAGAGTTCCTCTTTCAAAATGCTCCATATGTAAGACATAGCATAATAAATCACATCAACAAGCAAACAAGAGGTACCATACGCCTTCCAGGTGCTGACGCCATGCTAAGGACTAGAGGTGCCAAAATGAATAAGATGTGAGCCCCAGGGCCAGGATGAGGGTAAGAAGAGTGAGACACTCGCCTCAGGAGCAAACTCTAACAGGATGCCCAAACACCCAGTTATCAAGATAAAAATAACACTGTAAAGCAATATTTCAAAAAGTAAAAATTAATGCAACAAAAGCCCATGGTGAACCAAATATCACCAACATGCATTTAGACTGCAAAAAAATTTAGGAAAGGCACTATTAGAGTAAGAAACAAGAACGTTCACCTTACAAGTCATAAAAGCTAGCTTAGTGCTGAATCTGACATTTGAAAAAAAATGATGGAGAAATACCAAGAAAAAAATACATGAAAGCAAACACCATATGACACAAAACCAATTATAAAAGGAAATACAAGCATTTTACATCTCCCCTTTAAGAACCGAAGTTGATACTAACTTCTAAAATAAAATCCCTTGATTTGAAATTTGGGAATAATATTGCAAGTCAAAAACTATTCATTTCCTTTGACCCAAAAATCATACTTCAGGGAATTTATTTAAGTACAACTGAAATATGGAAAATGCATCATTTGTAACCAAGGAAAAAAATAAAAGAAGTCTCCACAGAATATTATCCAGTCATTAAAAATAATAGTCATGAGAACAAAGCAATGATAAAAAATGATAGAAGAATGTAATAAAGTGAAGAAACTAGGAAGCATAAACACAGGTATACCACAGGAACAGCTACATTAAAAACTGCATAGAAAACAAAAAAGTGAAGGTAAACGCACCAAAATTACAATAGTGATCTTATTTTGGTGTTCGAAATCTGAGTTTATTCCCCTTCCTTTCCTTTCTTCTTTCTTTCATTTTTTTTCCCCTTCTTTTTCTTCCTCCATTCCTGTTTTCAGGAATTATATATTACATTTTGTATTGTATCACATCATTCAGGGCCTAGGCAGGAAACAGGTCGCATACTCAGAGATAACTGAAAAGTATTTAATTACAGGACTCCTCTCAGAGGTGTGAGCAGGACTGAAGGGAGTGCCAGGAGATAACATACAACATCTAGCCACAGCTCCGAGCTGTTGCTATTTAGGTCAGAAGACGAAAGAGGAGGGAACAGTTTCTAGAACTAGGAAAAGAACTGAAGTCATAGGAGAAAGCTGTCCCAGGGACACCTGGGTGGCTCAGTTGGTTAAGCGTCTGACTCTTGATTTCGGCTCAGGTCATGATCCAGGTTGTAGGATCGAGCCCCACATTGGGCTCCATTCTGAGCATGCAGCCTGCTTGGGATTCTCTCTCTCTCTCTCTCTCTCTCTCTCTCTCTCTCTCTCTCTCTCTTGTTTTGTTATTACTATAATCATTATTATATATACACTCATGGTGATGATGGTGGCCATGTTGGTAGTGACAGCATGGCCATGATGGTGGCGATGATGACAGCAGGGACGGTGACGACGGTGCACATAATGGTGGTCGTTGCAGTGAAGGAGGTGCCAGTGGTGGTAATGGTCATCGTGACGATGCTGTGAACATATCTCCTATGAGATCAGGTATGATCAAATGGTAAAACAGGGACCCCTCAGGCCCATCTCCATGACACTCCTTTAATCCAGAGAAAAAATTAACTCAATCCATAGTGCGTTCACTAGGAAACGACCATGTGGCATCTTCAGAAAGAAAGTGTCTACCTTCACCGTCTCTAGAGCTAAGAGCAAGGACAGGAAGCAGATGTACAATACCGTGAACACAGCATCCCAGGTTGTGAGCAGTGCCTGGTAGAATGACCAGCACCAAGTAATCCTGAAATTATTTACTTGAGGAGTGAACGAAAGCTCTATGGATTATTGTGAAGTCCGAACTAGCTTGATTGTATAAAGAGGATGATATTGAGCACTTAACCATTCTAACCACTTAACTCAGTAAATCTCAACAGTCTTACAAAATAGATACTAATGTTGTTACCATGTTAACAGATGAGACAACTGAGGCACAGATGACTCCAATAGTTCTATGTTGCACAGCTAGCAGGTAAATAACTTAGAATTGGAACCTGGAAATCGTTGTGCTAGGGCATGGACTCCTTCCCCTAATGTCCTCAGACAAGGCTCCAGGGTGGAAGAGGTACAATTAGAATTGAGCTGAGAGGAAGGGGTAATGGCAGGAAAACTCTCAAGAGGGCCATTCAGGGCCTAGGAAATAGTGTTTAGAAGTCATCTGAATGATATTCTCAGAGATAACTTCCAGGAAGACAATCTGGAACTCAAGTCACAAGTGGATTCCATAGACTCGTGTTTGGCACAATGAAATAAACAGAAAGCAAGTCAGAAAGAGTTATCCTGGACTTTTCAGGACCATGAAAGATGTCTTGCTTACCTTCAGACAGATCTCTGTCCTGCATTCCTTGCAAAAGGGAGCACTCACGGTGGAGATGGGGGAGGGCACCGTTGTAAATCTGATGCTCTTTAGCCAGTGCAAGAAGCAGGAATGAGCTCAGTGATGACCCTGACCTCTACGTGGGAGGCAGCATTCAATGTGGGCAAAGAGGGACTACAACAGGGAACAAGGAAGGTCCAAGATGGGAGCAGCGTCTCAAGCCCAGGAGGGAAGTGGGAAGGAAACCAGAGACTGGCCAGGTTTCACAGGAGAGTATGGCCAGGCTCCAGCACAGGGCAACTTGGGGAAATTTCTCTGCCATTTCCGGTTTCCCAGCTGTACTTTATTGGCTTGGCCCACCTGCTCCAACTCTGCTCTCTGCCTCAGCACCTAAAGGCACAGCAGCACCTCCGACTTTCTGCTACATTAAGACTGGCTGGAAAAGGTGAAAATTCAGTCTACCTCAGGACAAGAAGATGAATGATTTACAGGGAAATTATTTAAAAATCTCCTCAAAATAAAGACTATACTGTCAGGGTGGTCAAGAATACAAAAGAAATATAGACACAGGCAGAGAAACGCACGTGTGTTTTCATTTGGCTAGGTTTCTTTCAAATAAAAAATGTTGTCGGGAAAACATTCCGAGTGAGAACTTCTTTCTTGGCACGAAGCTGGCAGTGTCTGGGCTCCCTTCTCAGAACACCAGGGCCCTTCAAACCAAGTGCAGGATTCTGAGTGTGGTTACCTGCCATAGGCCTCGCCGCCAGCCTGGGTGAGGCGCGTGGTTTGAATCCCTCTCCACTTTCCCTGGCCATTTCACCCATCTTCTCCGACACATGCCTTGGGGGCCCTGGTTTAGCTCAGCCACGTGATTTCATTTCCTCTTTGCCTCAGTCTCCTCATTATGAAATGCGGCTAAAATGGCTTGCTCAACAGCCCTCACCAAAGTGAAGAGCCCTGCCGCCATTTGGGATGGGGGTGGGGGGGCAGGTAAGTGCAGGGAAAGACCACTAACAGGTGCATGGATGGGAGGTGGGACATTTTCAGATGGATGCTTCTCATAAATGGGGCAGTTGGCACCTTCCAAATGCGGTTGGGTGGGGGGGGGGGGGGAAAAAAAAGGAAATTTAAAACCAAGGGGAATTTTTTTTTATTTTTGTAATATTTATTCATTTTTGAGAAGAGAGAGAGCAGGGGAGGGGCAGAGAGAGAGGGAGAAAGAGAATCCGAAGCAGGCTCCAGGCTCTGACCTGTCAGCACAGAGCCCAATGTGCAGCTCGAACCCACATACTGTGAAGTCATAACCTGAGCCAACGTCAGACGCTTAACAACTGAGCCACCCAGGTGGGGGGGGGGGGGGGGGGGGGGGGGGGGGGGGGGGGGGGG
>NW_024412388.1:45545987-45574034 GCF_014898765.1 Herpailurus yagouaroundi
CCCCCCCCGCCCAGTGGGAATTTTAAAAAACATGTTTTGGTTACCTTTACTCGGGAGACAGACACTAAACAAAAATAAGGGGCCCGTTCAATAGTACTGCGGTGATAGTCATATTTTAAGACTTTTGTTTTTATCCACCTATTCATTTATTTGATTCTTATTAAATATTTAGTAAATGCCCCCTGTACTCTCAGGCACTAACTTAGTACTGGATTGAAACAGTGAAAAAAATCGAACGGATGTATCTCGTCCCCACAAGCCTTGACTTCCAGGAGAGGAGGTAGGCATTAAGCAAATACATACACACATACATGTAATTTCTGAAGGACGCCATAAAGGAAAAGAAATATCATCCTCTGAAAATCAGACACTCAGTAAAGCCCGCTCCGTGCATGCCACATCTGAGCTAAGACCTCAAGGGCAAGCAGGAGCTAGCTTGGGCAGAGAGACCATTCTAGGCAGAGGCAGGAGCACGAGGCGGAAAAGCACTTGGCAGGACACCTGGCGGGCTAGGTCAGTTAAGCTTCCGACTTTTGATTGCGGCTCAGGTCAGGATCTCCTGGTTCGTGAGTTCAACCCCCATGCAGGGCTCTGCAGTGACACTGCAGAACCTGCTTAGGATTCCCTCTCTTTCCCCTCCTCTCTCTTCCCCTTACCAGTGCGCGCTCTCTCTCTCTCTCTTTCTCAAACTAAATAAATAAACTTAAAAAAAAAAAAAAAAGGAGAAAGAAAAGCGCTTGGCAAAGAAAAGGCTAAGCTCTTTGACAGCAGAGGGTAAGGATACAAGAGGGGGCTGGGGTTGGGGGAGGAGCCGGGTCACGTGGGGTCCTGTAAGTGGCCTTCCAATCTTCGGGCTTATTTTCACTGCAGTGGGAATTTACTGAATGGTTACTGGACCACAGGGCAATGACATGAGCCACCAGAGTGGGAGCAATGGCCTAGGGAGGAAGAGGGCTGTCCCCAGAGCCTGGAAAGAAAGCCTGGAAAGTCACTGCAGTGACTGCAGTGCAGGCCAGAGGAGTTAGGAAGCATGGGGTGGGGGGGGGGGGCAGGGGTAAATGCAGAGGACGTGGTGGCTCATTGATGGGGAACGGAAAGGCAGCAAAGGTGGCAGGGAAGGCGCCGGGAGTCCCAGGCTGAGCAAACAGATGGGTGAAAGCGATATCTGTGGGACAGGGGAGGGACAGCTTTGGGGAGCCTGCAGTCCGACAGACAGCAGGGCTCCTCATGCGATGCCATTGCTTCCTGCCGAGTTGGAGGAATACACAAAGCCTTAAGGGAGCAGAAAAGAAGGAGCCTGTGAATCTGGCCAGGAAAAGGAATCGCAGAGGAGTGGTCATTGGAGCGGGCTCCTGAATATGAGGAGTGTCTGACAGACTGAAACGGTAGAAAGGCTTCTAAGAAGAACAGTATTTTAATACCTGTGAGTGATAATGCCAATCCTATGAAACATTACAAGGATTAAATAAGATAACTTACGTGGAAATACCTGTAACTGTTCTAGAGTTTACTGATGGCCTTTTTACATTCCTGTTACCAACCCATCCGCCAGCCAGCATTGTACGTGTTCATCTTGTTCTTCACCAGCCAAAAGGAGAACAAAACTCAAATTGCCTTCCCCGCCTCTTCCTAATATACCTGAATAAGTATATGAAATGGGCCGCACGTGTGGCCCTACCTGCCCTAGTGGTAACTGAAGGGCGCAAAAGAAGAGTTCAGTTGTAAGGCTAGCTATTTTTATGCATTGCCTTTTCAATTATGATCTTGTAAGATTTTAAAGTAAAGTTCTTTTTGAAAGCTCCTACTCTCTCCATTTGTCTGTCTGCCTCCCGCAGCCATTAGCACAGGACCCAGCTCAAAGAGGTGCTCAACACAAGTTAGTGAGACAATAGGAACCAGCAGAGTATTTATGGGGTACCTCCCACTTTCCAAAACGATATGAGATCTGGGGGCACAGAGATAGTTAAAGCAGAGGCCCTGTCCTCAAGAAAATCAAAGACATAAATCGAAAGGAACAAAAACACACGCATACATACTTACGTACAGTATGATAAATGTGTCCAAATAAATACATATGCTCTCCTGCCCCCCAAAATTCAGAAGTTCACAGAATACAGCCAAACCAAAATATTTTTCAATCCATAAGCATTTGCAGGCTTGAAATCTCCAAAGCAGAAACTTAAAGGTACAAAAGCAGACTAAGGTACAGTCAGTGGAACTCCTTGAAGTTACCCATAAATATTCGCCAAGCCTTTCCCCAGTCCTACACCCAGTCATAAATCCCCCTGCTTCTTTTCAAGAACTTTTACATTTGATCAACGAGGCAGGGTGATGTTTAAACCAGGCCATTTGGAATATTCGATTTTCATACATAGTTTTAAGATTTTAATTTCCAGTCTGCAAGCCGGCTCGGATTTTCCCTGTCCTGAAATAAATCAGGATTTCCAAGACATGAAAGCAGGCTCCGAGCACAGAAGGGCTTTCTGAACGTTCAGCCTGGTTGCACTGCTCAGTCAAGTCATACTTACAAACAACTTACCTCTCACCTCATCTCAGTCCTGGGGGGATAGCCTGGAAAACTGGCAGCTAATGTGGTGAGCGAAAAATACCCAGCACTCAAGATCAATCTGTCAAAAAGAGGCAAGAGCCATTCATCAAAGGAGAGAGGGACAAACTCAAAGATGTTGTGAAACATTTACCAACCAGTCCAAAACTAATTGGCCCCTCTACTTAATCTCCTTCTCCCCTCCACGTCAAGCCAGTGGCCACAGAGCCATAGAGGGATAGAAGCTCGTAGCTGTAGAATGGATGATGTAAGCAGGATATTGCTAATATATCACAGAATCAGAGCGTGGTAAAGCTAAACAGGTCTTTGGAGTTCATTTAGCCTGGTTTGGATAGAGAGCACTAAGGAGCAAAAAGAGTCCTGAACTTGGGTCAGACTGGACTAGGGTTCTAGTCCTTCACTCGTATTAAGTTCAAGCTATATGACCTTAGGGAAGTCACTTCAACCTGTGTGAAAACTGCCTCATCTGTCAAAAGGAAAAAAAGGTCTCACTCATAGGGATACCAGTAAAGTCTGATAATATAAGTAAATGCACTTGGAAATGCCACTGAACATTTAATTGGGTGAAAAGATATTATTATTGCAAAGAACCCAATAAATGCTACCTGAATCCATTGACTAGTAGACTTAACTGAAGCTTCACCTAACTGATCTGATGGAATTGATAGCTTCTATTCATTTTGCAAAAGATGGAATCATGTCCCTGGCACAGAGAATGTCCAGTGGTATTGTCCTTGTCTCTCCAGCATGCTAGAAACTTATCTCCCACCAGGTCAGTGATATGATGATCACAAGTCACTTATATTTGGTTACCTACTCTTTTTTTTTTTTTTAATTTTTTTTTTCAACGTTTATTTATTTTTGGGACAGAGAGAGACAGAGCATGAACGGGGGAGGGGCAGAGAGAGAGGGAGACACAGAATCGGAAACAGGCTCCAGGCTCTGAGCCATCAGCCCAGAGCCCGACGCGGGGCTCGAACTCCCGGACCGTGAGATCGTGACCTGGCTCAAGTCGGAGGCTTAACCGACTGCGCCACCCAGGCGCCCCTGGTTACCTACTCTTTATTCTGGTTGTATTTCTGAAAAATAATTACTAAATTCAATTACATACTGTGTAAACTACTAAAGTATGAATTTTTATAAAGAGATTTGTTGTTTATATGAAAATACAGGTGATTGCTACGTAAACATTTTAAAGACAGCACGGCAAAAGTCATTATTGCAAATTGATAGTGAACGAGATTATTGTAAAAGACTAGAAAAAAAATCACAGAAATCTAAGAGGCCTGTACATTAAAATTTCTTCCAAATGTCTTTTATATCTTGCATCACTTTAAAGAAACTTTAAAGTGCAGACACAGCTTATGAACATAACCATTCAAGTGAGTCAACGGGGCACAGCTAACATCCATCAGGGCACACATGGACAAAGTAAAAGCCTTAGCCCTACTTTGCAAGAAAGTTATATGAATTTTGCACTAATAGGATTCTCATCCTAACTAAATCAACCACTGATGAACCAACGACGAGTTTTAAACGACTTGTAGGTAATGATTTATTGTCACTTACATACATGACTATCTCCTGATCTGTAGGAGCACTGAATATAAATCCCATTTAATCAGAGCTCCTTGCCACTGAGGAGCCCACAATCTAGTTACACCCTAGTAAAATGTGAAACACTTGCAGTTCAATTATTGACATACAATTTAACTTAAAATTATCCTTCAAGTGCTTAATGGTATCAAGAGAAGAAGCTAGATTTTTACAAATAGTTGGAGGGGTGCCTGGGTGGCTCATTCAGTTAAGCGTCCAACTCTTGATCTCAGCTCAAGTCTTGATCTCACCTCCGGGTCGTGAGTTCAAGCACCACATAGGGCTCCTCGCTGGATGTGAAGCCTACTTAAAAAAAAAAAAAAAAAAAAAAAAGCTGCAACACTATTGTTCCTATCTGCCACTGCCATAAACTACCTGACTTTGTTATCCCATCAATTCAGGGATAATGTTTCTTTATTATCAATTCACCGCGAGGGCTTAGAACAGAGTGGGTTCTCAATTGATCTGAGCAACTGGCATGAAAGGTCTGAGAAAAACATACACCATACTTTGAAGGGGGATTAAATAAAGGGCACAATCCAGGAGGCAGGAAGAGACTGAGCGAGAGCCCGAGAGGAAACGCATCCTGGATCCATTTTTTTCGTAAATATTTCTTGAGCATCTTCTTAGACATCATAACCTCTCTACCTGTGTGCCAAATGTGACCTGCAGCCTTGTTTAGCCCAAGCAATAGGGATTTTTAAATGTGAACTAGCTGCCAACATTAATGTTTCAGTAGATACCATGTGCAGATTAGCATCTTCTCTTAAAATATGAGAAGGTCCACCAACACCAGCATATTCCCACATGGAAGCAACGAGCAGGCACTTTCCTAGGCAGCCACTCTTGCCGGCAGATAAGACATGACCTCCGCACTATGTCATGGCCGCCATTGCTCCCTGGTTGGCTTCACTCATTTACGTTCCCGTGTGCCCCTTTGGCAGTTAAGGTTTTGACCCCTTCCTGACCACGTGCCTTGCACTCCGGTGATGCTGGGCCCCTGCCTGTAGGGGCTACAGAATAACAGGGAGTGATCCAGAAAGGCAGATGACATGAACCTGAACAAAAAAGTGGCAGTGGGAAAGAAAACAGAAATATGTGCATTCCAGACATCTGTCAAAGACTAAAATCGTGGAGATCAGTGAAAGATCTTAGCTGGCCTTAAGGGGCCATGCTAAGTGATGAAGGGACGTAGGAAGGTAATATTTCCTGTGAGCGTGGTCATGCAAAAGGTGTGGGGTTTTGTCCTTTAAGTAATGGGGGAAAATGAAAGAACAATATGCTCAGATCTGTGCCTGAAAAATGTCCCTCTAGCAATAAGGTGGACGTTGGATTGGAATGGATTGGATTGGGACACTTTGAGAAGGGGCATTTAAGAGAACGTGGTGATGGCCCAGGTGGAAAAGGATGAGGGACCCCAGCTGCAACAGTAGAGGAAAAAAAGGATAGATTGAAGAGAAATTTCTGAATTCTAAGATTAGCAGATTATACAGACATGTCTTTTCAAGGCGAACATAACCTCTGGCTTAATATTAATCATTTAAAAGACAACATAGTGACAATATAACTTCTACTAACTCAGTTCATTTTGGCTATGCTGAATAGTCTGTACTCAATGGAAAGGGAAATTGCTATTTCTGTCTCTTTATATTTATATCCACGATTCACCTCTTTCCACGAAGGATTCGAGGTGCCTGGAAACTCACTAAATGAAATGCAGCATCTGACAAGTGGCTTCTTCCTAAGAGAACTGACCTGGCAGCATAAATCAGCCTGTCCTGTCAAATGAGACAAGTTCAAGTTGAAGATAGCAAGAAACATCCTCTACGTCAGCTTGAGTCTGCCAGTTACGGTCCCTTCCTTTGTCTGGACAAACATATGGTGAGAAAGTGTCCAGTTTGCTTTACTAAGTTGAGCCTTTCTCCGGGAAAAGGAAGAAATATTGAAACCGGCAGTGAGTTTCAAACAGAGCTTACACACCCTTTCCTGAGGACACTTAAAATTATATAAAGAGACACATAAATAAATCAAAACTTTAAACAAGGCAACACCTTAATCTTAAAACAAATGGACTCTAAGGAAAGCGCAGCTCTCAAAATATGTGTGTGTGTGTGTGTGTGTGTGTGTATCAATTCACATTTGTGCACAGAGCATTTTTGCATTCTAAATCTCACCTAATTTTTTCATAACAATGGGCAAATAGGCTAGAAAAGAATTATTATCTCCATTTCACAAATGAAACACTGAAGGTCAGAGATTTAAGGACTTCTGGAAAGTCGTACACCTTTAGTTCTTAGTGACAGAATTACATCTAAGCATCAGTTTTACTAATTCTCATTTTAAGGAAAATGGGGTAGAAAAAAAATAGGAGGAGCTAACATGGAGTTGCTATGGGTTCCCTGGTGTTAGCCCCAAAATGCACATTATATACATTATCACATTTAATTCTCAAACCCCCTATGACAGAGGCAGTATATGGTTCCCATTTTACAGATGAGGAAACTGAAGCTAGATTTGGTGATTATGTCAAGGTCACACAGATAATTATTGGTGGAGTTGGGATTCAAACCCCAGCGTTCAGTGTCAAATCTAGTTCTTAACCAAACAAACATCTATTTAAATGCTGCCTCTGCTAGCTATTAACTGTCTAGCCTTGGACATATTACTGTACGTTTGGAGCCTCTGTTAAATAAAATTGGGGGGAGGGGGTTGCTGGTTCAGCATCTTACTCTTTGTAGGCCACCAATAAACATTAGTTTCCCTTCTTTCAACCACAATCTGTTGTCACTGGTCATTTTTATAACAGAAATGACCATGTTAATCTAACATCATAAAATGGTAGTGCTTCTACTGACAGGCAGAAAATAGAGAGTGTATCTTAAGCTCATCTTAGAGTCACATTTCACTGCTATTCTCAAACTTTTCTCCCCAGGTTCTTCTTAGGGTAGAATTAAAGTGAGGAAACAAAACTACACTTGTTCATAAAATTAATTGTCTTGCCAACAAAAGCCCATTTGTTCTGGAATTCCCAAATGACCGGAGCATATTAAGTCTGTGTTGCTTAGTAATAGTATAGCTTAAATAAGTAAAATCTTGTTCATCAAAGACGCGTTCCAGAAAAATCATCCTTTAAACCTGCAGGCTTTAGAACTTCAAGACTGAGGCACTGGAATTTGAAACTATGTCATGTTTGAAATGGAGAACTCTAGTATTGTGGTTTCCAACCCTTTCAGGTAAATATGCCCCTTTTTAAACATAAAAGAATTTGTGGATTGCCCCCTGTCATAAAAAGAAAAATAGTATTACTGATTTATTAAACTCCTGATTTTTAAAACTGCAGTTATAAAAGTGGCTGTGTTCATTAATGCAGAAATTAGTTTGTATGTTGCCAATTCTAAGTATCTAATACACTTAGGTCAAAAAAATAATAATACTCTGAGCCGCTTAGCTATTTTTTGCAGCATACAAATTCTTATGCGTATATGGATTTATGGATCCCTTTCAAAAAAATCTGTAGCATCTCACAGTAATCTACGGGGTAGACTCATCATTCTAAAATATTAGGACTAGGAAGGGTACTTAAGGTCATAGAAATCATCTCAGTACCCAATAAATTCATCCCGGCTTTAACATTTTGAGTGCTAGGCACATGCTATTTATGTGAACACACTCAAAGAGGTGGGAGTCCGGGAGGCTGGAGCAGAGGAGGCGTGGCCAAAAAGACAGAGGTGTGCTAAGCACCTCTCAGATTGGTCTATACTGCTGCGGAGATATTAGGAAATTCTCCAGAAGGAGTTTACGTCGGCCAAAATCTCTCACGTCCCCTGTATCAGTCAGGGTCTCCTCAGGCATATCAAAACCACACTAGTGATTTCAAATGGGAAGGGGAGGGGTAATACAGGCTCCTGGCTCTAAAAGCACTTGAAGGCAAAGGATGCCAACAGGGGGTGGTAAGTAATCCCAGAGATTAGTAACTGCAGGAAGCTGCAACCACCCTACCAGCTTGAGGCACAAAAGGGAGGCAGTGTCAGCAGAGAACAGGAGCTCACTTGTGGCCCACACTGCAGCCGCCTAAGGACATGTAGCCACCACACCTGCTGCTGCGGCCAGGACCACCCTACCTACGGACACCACTAAAGCCATAACCTAGCAGTCACTGGCAATCAATTGCCACCAGGTCTGCTGCTACTAGACCTACTGAAGGCGGCCACCATTCACAGCCACCTGTTTCTGCCTGACAACACCGAAAGCAGACACAGAAGAGCAATGACCTTCCCCCTTCCTATCCCTTTTCCCCAATTCTACTCCTGCTTTATAATCTCGTGCACCTTCCTCCCACTGGTGAAACAGAGAAGGACGCCAGCCATCAGGGGAGTTTGGGGCGTGCTGCCTGCAGAAGCCGACCCCTGTCCTACAGGCCTGAGCATGGAAACCCAGGAAGGGAGCTGAAAGCATTGCACAAATGACCTGCGTAGCCCACACCTTCAGCTATCCATTTAGTGCTCATGTTTTTAGCTGCATTTAACTCCCACCAATAATAGAATCACAATACGATCACTTCCCCATAATGCAAAGATCCTTTCATCTTTTTCAAATACGGAGAGACATAAAGCCCTGTCAACCACCCAATCCATGAGTCAATTCCACCTGGAAATCCTGTAACCTAAAAACTCAATAGAAAGAAAACTACCAATAAAACTCCTCATAGAAAATATCAAGCGTAAGGAAAAGACAAAAAAAGAAAGGAAGAAAGAACTGTATAATAGGTACATAAAATATAAGAAAGAACATAGATACAAGTCTTTCAATCTTTGTTTCTATAATGGATCATTTATCCCAAATTTGACATTTATCTCCATCTCCTTGCTCCTGGCCGGCGCCCTGTTGGAGAGACTCGGCGCTCACCTATATCATTTCCCATCGCTGTTAGCTTTCCTAAATCCTGGTGCAGCACCTTCCAGAATGAGCCCTGAATGGTTAGAGGAATTTGCTGAACACTACGCTAAATTAGGTCAGTGTGACTGTGACAATCAGTGAATATGTGATTTTATAAAAATATGTTAGTAACTTCAGTTGGTTATTTTCTTTCCGAGTATGGAAACATTTTTACCATTTACATGTAATGTGCTTATCAATATGGTTGTGTTTAAGGCCAACATCTTGCTATTTGTCCCACCTGTGTTTTTGTTTCTTTTATCCTCTTTTCCTGATCTCTGGTGGATTAACTGCATAATTTCTAGTGCCACCGATTTTATTTTTTTATTGGTTTGTTAAAATTAACATTTTGTTTTTTATTTCCTAGTTACTTTAGGATTTACAGTACAGTATACACTTAAAACAGTCCATCTTCAAATAATATTAAACTAATTCACCTGGAACATAAGAAGCTTGTAACAGTGGATTTCCTTTTTTTACATTCCTGTCTTTTATTTTTTATTTTATTTTTTATTACTTTCCTTTTATTTTTATTTTAATTCCAGTGTAGTTGACATACAGTGTTATATTAATTTCAGGTGTGCAATATTCAACACTTCCAGACAATACCCACTGCTCGTCACAGGTGCCTTCCGTAATCCCCATCTCCTATTTCACTCATCCCGTCACCCCCTCCCCTTTAAAATAAAAGGGGAGTTAAGATTCTGTTTTCTGTAGTTAAGGATCTGTTTTCTGGTTTATCTCTTTTTATTTTTTGTTCATGTCTTTGTTTCTTAAATTCCACACATGAGTGAAGTGATATGGTATCTGTCTTTCTCTGACTGGTTTATGTCACTAATAAGCACTATATTCTCTAGCTCCATCCAAGTTGTCGCAAATGGCAAGATCTCATTCTTTTTATAGTGAATAATACTCCATTATATATATACACGTATATACATATATATACGTGTATATATACATATACGTATACATGTATATATGTATAATGTATATATACGTACATATATATACACCACATATGTGTATATATATATATATATACACATCACATCTTCTTTATCCATTCTTCTATAGATGGACACTTGGGCTGCTTCCATAGTTTGCCTGTTGTAAATAACGCTGCCATAAATATAGGGATGTATGTATCCCTTTGAATTACTGTATAACAGTATGTTTTAATTTCTCCTTTCCCTTATTTACTCATCATACATTTTACCTCTGCATATATTATAACTTTCCCAATATACTATTATTATTTTTTATTTTAAAGAATCAGTGCTCTCTTAAGGATGATTTTTTTTTAATGAGAAAGAAATACTGTACATTTGCCCATATATTTACAACGTCTGACGCCATGCTTTCATCATGTAAATCCCAGCTTCCATCGGGTGCCATTTGCCTTCAAACTGAAGAACTTCCTCAGGGCGCCTGGGCGGCCCAGTGGGTTGAGCGTCAACTTCGGCTCAGGTCATGATCTCATGGTTCATGAGTCTGAGGGCCACATAGGGCTCTGTGCTGACAGCACAGAGTGTATTTAAGATCCTCTGTCTCCCTCTCTCTGTCCCTCTCCTACTTGTGCTCTCTCAAAAATTAAAAATAAACATTAAAAAAAATGAAAAACACCGTCTAACATATCTCATCATGCAGGCTCAGGTGACATATGCTCTCATCTTGTGCATGTGTGAAAATGTCTTTGTTTTTTGCCTTTCAATTTTGCATGTTGTGTACCTTCTCCACTAGAGGCCTTGGCATTTTAATCAGCATTAGTTTTTAATGCTTTTTAAATTTATTGTTTGAGAGAGACAGAGAGAGACAGAGAGATAGAGCAAAGCAGCGGAGGGGCAGACAGAGGGGGACAGAGGATCCAAAGCAGGCTCCAGGCTCTGAACCGCCAGCACAGAACCTGACGCAGGGCTTGAACCCATCAGCTCATGACCTGAGCCAAAGTTGGACACTCAACTGACTGAACCACCCAGGCGCCCCTAATCAAAGTTATTTTTAAATTCCTCCGGTTTGATAATTCTAAAATCTCTGCCATATCTGAGTCTGGTTCTGGTGGTAGCTTTCCCCCTTTCAGATTGTGTTCTTTGCCTTTTCATGTGCCTTCTAATTTTTTGTGGACAGCCAGACATGATGTATCAAGTAAAGAGAAACAGAGTAAATGGGCCTTTAGCGTGAGGTGCAGTGCGTATCCGGCTAGGAGTGAGGCTGTGTTTCCTGTTCGCTGTAGCTGTCCAAGGCAGAGGCTAAACTTCCCTCCTATGTCTTTAGTTTGGTCTGCCCTGTTGCTTCTGGATTTCCTTAGAGACTCTTTGTTAGATAGGGCCTGAGGTTACACCTCTTGCAGTTGTAATCCTCTGCTATTTCTCAGTAGCCCAGCTGATGCGGGGGCATGTGGACACCAGCAGCAGGCTTCTGATCCTGGGCGTCCTCTCCAAGTCAACTGTGATTCTTTGTATTCACCTGTCTGTCCAATGTTCAGGGTGGCAGCTTGTGACCTCAAGCCTCTCATCAATCTTACAAGAGTTGCTGCTTTGCGTTGTTTCACCTTTTTCCTTGCTGTGAAATGGGAGTGTCAACTTCCAAGGTCTTTACATGTCAGACCAGAAACTGCAGGACTCGCCTTCCAGTTCTGAAGGAGATTACTTTTGGATATAGACATTTACTCTGACAATTTCTTTTAGCACATTAAAGATGTTGTTCCACTGTCTTCTGTCTCGTATGTTTCTGAGAATTCAGCAGCCGTTCCAGGATATTTCTCTTTTGTATTTAATGTGTCTTTTTCTCTGGCTGCTTTTACAATTTTCTTCTTATTGCTGGTTTTCAGCAATCTGACTATGATGTGCCTGGCTGGTTTTTACTCCTGTGGGTGTTTATCCTGTTACGATACTTAGAAAAACTTTGGCAATTATTTCTTTAAGTGATTTTTTTACCACCACCTACCGCCCTATCTGGGTTTCTAATTGCATGAACATTAAACTATTTTCTCAGGGTGATTAAGGCTGGTTTTTGGTAGGGTTTTTTTGTTGCTGTTCGTGTCTTGTGCCTTTTTTTCCTATGTGCTCCCACTTAGATAGTTTCTAGCTTGCTAGTTTTTTGTTCTGTTATTAAGACCATCCAGTGAAATTTCATTTAAGTTTTGAACATGTTTCATCTCTAGAGTTTCTATTTGGTTCTCTATGTATCTTTTATTTACTGACTCATATATATGTTTCTCTAATTCTTTAAATCCCTGCAAACATTTATGACAGCAGTTCTGGAGTCCTCATCTGCTAATTCTATCATCCCTGTTACTTCTGGGCCTATTTCTACTGATTGTCTTTTCTTCCAGTTATGGGTGACATTTTTCTGTTTCTTTGTATGTCTAGTAAATTTTTACTGAATGCTGGGCATTATAAGTTTTACATTACTGAAGATCTGGATTTTACAATCTTCCTTTAAAGAGTCTGAAAGTTTCTTTTCGTGGGGCACTTAATTGCTTGTGAATCAGCTTCATGTTTTTAAGATTTGTTTTTAATATGCTAACTAACTTGGCGGTAAATTAAAAAATTAAAAAAAAGAAATATGTATAAAAATTAAGGATTACACCATAAATAAATCAGGTGTATTCCATTAAAAAAAAAAAAAGATTTGTTTTTAAAGGTTATTCGGGTAAGTCTAGAGTAAGACTATCCTTTACTCTGCTACTGCGGCATGAGCCTTCTTGGGTCTCGATGGAATGTCCTAGATGTCCAGCAAGGTCTCCACACCCTGGCTCTTCAGAACTCCCAGCTCTTTGTGGGCTTTAGGAATTGTTTGGCTTATACTTCCTTGGCCGATATTGTCTGCTTGACCTCAGAGAGAAGCACTCTGCACCTGCACAGGATGATATTTATCCAGACTCAAGGGGACCCCTAAGCATATTTCTGAATCTCTTTCTGGGCTTACCTCCCTCTTCTGTGGTACTCCGCCCCGTAATTCAAGCGACGTAGGCCTCCCCAAATGCTTATCTATTTCCCTGATTCAGTGAAACTGCAGAGCTTTCCTTAGGTTCCCCCTCCCTGTCCCACGTTCCAGAGAATGCCTCCAAGTTGGAAGCTGAATTGACCATGGGCCTCGCCTCATTTGTTTACCTTCTCTTGTGAAGCATAATCCCATACCGTCCAATGTCTTTAAACAGATGTATCATGTATATTGTTCAGTTTTTCTAGTTGCTTATGGCCTGTGAGCAAGTCTGTTATCAAATGCCAATAGACATTTTTAGCATTTCAGTATAGCAAAAAGTATATGGGATATTCCACATGCTCATTTATGCATTCACTTAAGAAACAGCTATTAAATATCTAACAAATTCCTGGCAATGTGCTTCAAGAAAAAGCCAAATTGTACCCTGGGAAAAATCTAACACTTAGAATCAAAAGATCTTGGTTTTGATCTTGGTTCTCTATTTTTTTCACTCTGTGACCAGTCACTTAACCTCTCTGAGTCTTATTTCCTTACTGTTAGCACAGGATAATAATGTGCCTACTTTTCAGGATGATTGGTATGGCTACACACAATGTCCACAAAACAACCAGCCAATTTCTGGCACATAGCTTGAGCCTGATTGATTGCAATTATTATTTTTATCAAACGTGCTACGAATAGAATTGAAGGGACAATAAATCAGCAGATTGGGGTGAAAAATGCCTCCATTGGAGGCTAGCAATAACCCTATGCCTGGATGTAAATGCCTAAACTGGGAGACATCCAAGAGAAAGAAAGGACAATGAAAACTGAGAGCTTAAAGAAATAAACTCTCCCTCTGGCTAAGTAAGGGAAAGCCTCACAGTATGCAGCCTGAGATTTCCAAAAGAAGTAGTACAGGCTCACCCAAGCACTGAAAGGCAGACCAGCAGCTACTGATAAGGCAAGTGCATTCCTTAAAGACAGAAGACTGAGCACCAGAACAACGGGACCCCAAGTCAAGAAAGTTATGGTAGCACATGAAGACGGAGAGTAAGATGGCCTTCGGTGTCAGTCTCCATAACTTGGGTGGAGAGCTCCAGCTAAACGTGGGATTTCATGACAAGGAGAAAGCAGACCGTGCCAAGTTAATGAGCCAAACATGAAAATAACAGTGTTTCCAGTTAATTAACCATAGTAGTAAAACCCTTTGATTTGTGTGTGTGTTCTATTTTTCAGAAATACTTAGGAGAGCTGCAAGAAATGATTACGGGTGAAGGAAGAGGGATAAATGCTACATCAGAAACAACCCATGCTATTAACTAACTGGGGACTGAAATGAAAGAGTGAATGATGTAGATGTGATGCTTTCCATCAGGCCATTTCCCAAAGCATGCCGAAATCTACTCTGTGCTTTCTGCTCCAACACAATTTCTTAAAAAAATTTCTTTTAATGTTTATTTATTTTTGAGAGAGAGAGAGAGACAGAGCATGAGCAGCGGAGGGGCAGAGAGAGAGGGAGACACAGAATCAGAAGCAGACACCAGGCTCTGAGCTGTCAGCACAGAGCCCAATGCGGGGCTCGAACCCACGGACTGTGAGATCATGACCTGAGCCAAAGTCGGCCTCTCAACCGAGCCACCCAGGTGCCCCTCCAACACAATTTTTGTAAGTCACCTTAACAGAAATGTGTTTAAATAAATTAACACTGTGTTAATTTCCTTGTGTTCTGACTTATCTCCTCTAATATAACAGAAGCATCTTGGATTCAGTCAATGACGACTTATTTTGCCTTACATGCCATTAGCACCAAATGCTAATGTGTGGCCCATAGTAGGTGCCCCATTAAGTGTTTTATGCATAAAAGTCTGAATGAACTAATGAATGGAAAGAAAATCAACCACTGTGACCTAATTAGTAAGAAAAATATTATGAAGGGATGACTTTTCAAATGAAGCTGGCCACTGATCAATCAGAACTCTGATGCTTACTACAGATGGGACATATTTTTATGTAAAGCTTCTAGATACATCATCACCCTCTCCTTCCCCTCACTCGATTTAGCCATAGAAAATACACACTCTCATGGTTATGTTGAGACAAACTCTCAGAGGCACTAACAGCGAGAAATAAACCAGAGCAATTTATCGCAGGAGAACTTGATGAAATTTTGGAAATTTTGTCTCATATTCTCATTTTGGATGGTTTCTGCTTTAGTAAATTAAAATTCCTTAAAATACAAGGCAATACCAATCAATAAACTCAGGCAGAAATAAGACTTGTTAAATGACATTATGTAAGGGAAACTGTTTATGAGATTTTGTCCCCCATCTCCATTAGAATCATCAAATAGGGCTTGCTTATTACTCCTGGATTCTTTGGAACAGATCCTTTGAGAATGACCAAACTACACTCCTGAATAGACTATATATTGTTTCTAATGTGGTTAATTTAAGAACAATTACATATGATGTACTATAAATAAGAGTAGTAACTTAATTTGTATAAAAAAAAACTACCTAACTTAAAGCCCAAGAGTTTACTGCCCAGCCTGTTGTCACTTTCTTTATACGCACAGCCCAGTTCAATGGCACCTTATCACACCAAGGTGTCGCTTTTGGTATCAGGGCTTTTATTACTATTTCAACTGACTTCTGATTTTCATGGCTATCTATATTTGCTCAAAGTCTAAGAACCAAATTTAAATCAGAAGACCTTTAGGAGACTTGGTGCCATACAGAGATGTCCTCTGAAATTCTCACACTGGTTAGGTACTATCCTGGGGACAGTATCCTAGATTTCTTTGGTGCTGCAATATCGTCCCTTTCTATTCTATGATGCCTCTCTATAGTCAGTAGCCTCTGTGATGCCTTTAAAATCCTTTTAATATGAATAGTAACTGCTTGATAAGATCCGAAGCCTTAGAAGTTTGCCTTTTTGCCAATTAAACAAAACAATGAAGTTTTTTTTTAAGGTTAGGTTTATATTTTGTAAAATTATGATACTAAGTGAACAGCGGGCCAAGTTTTGACAGACGTGTGCACCTGTAAAACTGATATTTCTATCAACATACAGAATATTCCCACCGCTTAGAAAGTTCCCTCATAGACTTTACCAGGCAATCTCCTATGTCAGAGACAGTTCTTCTAAAATTTGTTTTCTACAATAAATTGGTTTTTGCTTGTTTTAGAACCTCATGTAATTTGAATTATACAGAGGGTACTACTTTTTATCCACCTTCTTTGGTTTACCATAGTGTTTGAGAAACTTATCCATGAGTTTCATTCATTGCTGAGCAGCATTTGTTTCTTCTCCATTTACCTGATGCCAGACAAAAGGGTTGTTTCCAGTGTGAAGCTGCTATAAATATGTTTGTGGATGTATTTTTGTGGACATTTGCTCTCATTTCTCTTAGAAATAAACCTAAGAATAGACTTATAGGGTGGTAGGGTAGGTGTATTTTAACTTCATAAGTGACTGCCACGGTTTAGTGGCTGCTGTGGTATGCTGCCCGGATCCCCCTTCCAGGACTGATGCACACATTCCCTCATCTGCTAGAAATGCTGGCAACTCCCGCCAACAACGTAAGAGGTTCCCCTTTCTCTGCATCCTCGTCAACGCCTGTTGATTCTCATGTTGTTAATTTTAGCCATTCTGTTCGGTGAAAGGTAGTATCTCATTGTAGTTTTGATTTGTATTTCCCTGATGATGAGTGACGTTGAGCATCCTCTCATGTGTCTGTTGGCCATCTGGATGTCTTCTTTGGAAAAGTGTCGATTCATGTCTTCTGCCCATTTTTAAACTGGAATATTTGTTTTCTTGGGTATTGAGTTTCATAAGTTCTTTATATACTTCGGATGCTAACCCTTTACCTGATATGTAACTTGCAAGTATCTTCTCCCATTCCATAGGTTGTCTTTTAGTTTTGTTGATTGTCTCCTTTGCTGTGCAGAAGCTTTTTATTTGATACAAAAATACTAATTCGAAGGATGCATGCACCCCAATCTTTATAGCAGCATTATAAACAGTAGCCAAATTATGCAAAGAGCCCAAATATCCATTGATTGATGAATAGATAAAGAAGATATGGCATATATACACAATGGAATATTGTCAGTCATATGGAATATTTGTCCCGTCAAATGGAATATTTACTCCGTCATAAAAAGAATGAAACCTTGCCATTTGTAACTACAGGGGTGGAGCTAGGGGGTATTATGCTAAGTGAAATAAGTCAGAGAATGATAAATACAACATGATTTCACTCATATGTGCAATTTAAGAAACAAAACAAATGAACATAAGAGAGGATTAAAAAGAGGCAAACCAAGAAACAAACTCTTAGCCATAGAGAACAAACTAAGGGTTGCTGGAAGGGAGGGAGGGAGGGGGATGGGTTAAATAGGTGCTGGGTAATAAGGAGGGCACCTGTGATGAGCACTGGGTGTTGTATATAAGTGATGAATCATTGAATTCTAGTCCTGAAACTAATATTACACTATATGTTAACTAACTGGAATTTAAATAAAAATCTGGAGAAAGAAAAAAAAAGAAATGTTAGCAGCGGACAGCTCTAAGTTAAATCCCTCTCTGGGACGTGCCCTTGGCAGAAGAGAGCTCCCTCACCCAACACTCAGGGCTGGGACTAGGGTGAGGCAAGCAAGGTGTGTAGGGTACAAAATTTTAGGAGCTATTGCTCTAACGTTGGTACAGGTATAGTTGTTTCTCCTACCAACATACATCTGCACACAAATTCAGAAGCTCTTTTCTCGGGACACCTGGGGGCTCAGTCGGTTAAGCGTATGACTCAATTTCAGCTCAGGTCATGATCTCACAGTTTGTGAGTTCGAGCCCCGCATCAGGCTCCATGCTGACGGTGTAGAGCCTACTTGGGATTCCCTCTCTCCCCTTCTCTCTCTGCCCCTCCTCCACTCATGCTCATGCTATCTCTCTCTCTCTCTCAAAAATAAAGTTTTAAAAAAAAGAAGCTCTCTTCTCTACCACCTTGAAAGGCTAGGCCTATTATGACTTGAAAGGTAGCAACTCTTAGTTTTTGCCTTCATAATAACTTTTTCTCTCTGTAGAACATAATACAACTTAGCAAGCATTTTCATCTGTGGATTCTCTTTTTAACCTTGTAGGATGCTTAGCAGGTAGAGAAGGGTTTTACATGCAAGGAGACTGATTCGGGACACGGAGTGACATCGCCAATAACAAAGCCAGAATTAAGTCTAAGTCCTAACACATCATAAGCACCAACCTTTTCCATAACTGCCTTCCTAACATGCTGTAAGTTCCTTCCTGGCAATGTGGCTTACAAAGAGACAAAGGTACAGGACTGGGAAATGCATGAGCACTGATGATATAAACTTTCCTCCAGCCAAACTACAAGACAACGACCACGCACACTGGCTCTGCATGAACCAGCTATCTCTGATAGTGCTTTTCTCTAACATGGGAAAAGTGCTTTTCTCATTATATGTAATTCTGTTTCCTTTCTTAGCACTAAACTGTTAGTCAGTAGACGTAAGGGTTATTTCTATTCTGTTAAGAAACGGGACTATCATTTTAGGGAAATCATATCACTTCTCAGAGTTTCATTTTTCCCATCTGTAAAACGGGCTCTCAGATTAATGTGTGATTTCAGAGACTCGTGTGTGTGTGTGTGTGTGTGTGTGTGTGTGTGTGTGTGTGTGTGTGTAAACTACCATACTATTATCACTATCGATCTGTCATTTCATGAAAGAAGAGAATAAAAGACACTCCTCTAAAATGAATGTATTCAGGGGCACCTGGGTGGCTCAGTCGGTTGAGTGTCCGACTTCGACTCAGGTCATGATCTCACAGCTCGTGGGTTCGAGCCCCACGTCGGGCTCTGTGCTGACGGCTCGGAGCCTGGAGCCTACTTCAGATTCTGTGTCTTCCTCTCTGTCTGCCCCTAAGCCACTCACATTCTGTCTCTGTCTCTCTCAAAAATAAACATTAAAAAAAATTTTTTTTAATAAATAAAAAAAAGTAAAATGAATATATTCAGCTGATGAGATCAATATAAATGCCATTATCATAACTAAGCCTGAGCCTTAGGAAAGACAGTCTCAGGTGATCTGTGAGACCCTTTTAATTTCTGAAGTTACTGGCTTTTCTAAAGGCAACAAGAGAGTGTTTATGAAAAAAGCATGGTCCTTGGGGGTAGGTAGCAGTTCATAACGTTTTTGATTTTCTGCGGGAATTGCATGAAGAGGCTTGTCACTGGGAGCTGGACACCAGAGGATAGGCCTGGCCGAAAGAAATCTGATAATTAAAAGCAATGTTTGTTTGCGAGCTTATTTTGTTCAGGGACGATCTACATCCACCAAGTGCCTCAAGTTTTAAGAGCCCCACAAACAACACACGGCCCCGCAGCCCTGTGAGCCTGCGAGGCCAACATGATCAGTCCGCAGCAGGTAGTGGCCCTTGCACTTGATGGCTGAAGTAGGCAGTAGGCCTTTCATTCCGACATTCATTTTTTTAAATGTTTATTTAGTTGTGAGAGAGAGAGAGAGAGGCCTGCGCGAGTCTGGGGGGGGGGGGGGGGGGGGGGGGGGGGGGGGGGGGTGAGTGACAGAGAATCCAAAGTAGGGCTCGAACACACAGGGCTCAAACTCACAAACTGTGAGACCCCGACCCGAGCCAAAGTCAGACCATCAACCAACTGAGCCACCCAAGCGCCCACCCCAACAATCATTTTTAACGAAAGCAAGCTTGAAAAGGTCCCTCCGACGTGCTCCGTCTGAAGGGAAAGAATAACAACTAGAAGTTTCAAGCCCCATTTGTCAGCAAACAATTCAGCTCTACCCTACACATTTGTTCTTTTTTCCCATTTACTTTTTTTTTTTTAAGTTTTTATTTAAATCCCAGTTAGTTAACATACGGTATAGTATTAGTTTCAGGTGTAAAATCTAGTGTGCTTGCTGTGATGAGAACCGGGTGTTGGAAGGAAGTGTTCTTATATACCCATTTCCATGTATAAAGTACACTTTTTTGTGTACTTTTGGTGAAAAGTACTCTATCTCGTACACCCGTTTACTTTTACAGTAATACGTAAGTCTCCTGATATCCTTCATGGTTTGTGAGCAGTATCATTGAATCCTCTTAGCAATCAGTCCTTTCTCATGGAGACACTGGGACAGAGACCAGAACCGTGATCTTCACAAACCTACGTAGCCAGAGACCAGTGGCATCAAGTTATTTGCCTGGTTTACAAATCTCTACGGATGGACACCGAATCTGTACCCACAGCACCGAGTCCGATGCCCAGGATGTGGAAGGCACTCAATGACTATTTTTTGACCAAATGAATGGATGAATAGTTACACTAAGGAGCGAGAGAGTAAGGTTTATGCTGCTTTTTGATCACCTTTGGCTAGATGTAATGAACTTCCAGAGAACTTCTGGAATTGCAGCCATGGAGATGCCTGGGGACATGGTCAGCCTCCTATTTTTATTAATTAATACATACGCATTGAACTACTACCACGTGAAAGGCAGGATGTTAAGTGCTTTAAAAATTTCTACAAGAGGGGCGCCTGGGTGGCGCAGTCGGTTAAGCGTCCGACTTCAGCCAGGTCACGATCTCGCGGTCCGGGAGTTCGAGCCCCGCGTCGGGCTCTGGGCTGATGGCTCAGAGCCTGGAGCCTGTTTCCGATTCTGTGTCTCCCTCTCTCTCTGCCCCTCCCCCGTTCATGCTCTGTCTCTCTCTGTCCCAGAAATAAATAAACGTTGAAAAAAAAATTTTCTACAAGAATAGGTATGGACCTTATTTATTTATGTCTGGAAAATGATGTTAGTGAGTAGAAAAATCATACTTTCCCTCTACTCATTCTACCTCTTCCTCCCACCTCCTATCCTGCCTGCTTCCCATCAACAAGGCTGGTAAATGCAAGCATTAGCCTATAGACACCGGGTTAATGTTAAGATTTCCTGTTATTCATCCCAGATTTCCATGACAGTCAAACAAACAGGGAAATAATAGAGAGATATACCAGCATTTCCATCACGGCCATGTTCCTGGTAAACTAAATATGTCTTATTAAGTCAAATGCTTTGTTCTACTGACTTCCAGGAAAACTGGTCAATTTCATTCTCATTTACTGTAATCTTCACTTAGTAAGAATTCCTAACACAAAAAACTCAAATTAATCATTCTTCATCTTAGCACGCTCACCAAAAGAGTCTCAAAAACATACAATGCAATTTGCTGACTTCACCCAAGATCAACTAAACCTGAATATCTTGGTTTCACTTTCAAACTGCAGGGGGGATGTGAGGTAAAGGGGATGTTATTTTTGAAGACAAAAAATCTTACACCACGTTCATATCCTGTTGGGAAAGATTCAGTAGAAACAGAAGAAGAAATATATTAAAGATTCAGGAGACAATGCAATTGATAGAGGCAAGTCACTGAGTAGGTAAAAGGGAATGGATCCAGGGCACATGAGCAGGACTGGTCTTTGATAAAATCATGAATCTTTACCTATATTAAAGGACGAAAGGCAGAGTGTGGTCGGTTGGTGGATGTTGTGGTAAGAGTATGTAGAAATTCTACTTTCTCAATGAAACTAGAAGCAAGGTCAAGAAGAAAACAGTGGGGGGAGAGGGGAGAGGTGTGTTAGAGGTTTGAGAAGCCAAGCAAAGATATGAAATTGTTACCTAGCAAAGGAGCATAGCGATTGAACCAGGAAATTAGGGAGCATACAAACATCACATCAACAAAACAGATAAAGACCTACTCTTATGGCGTTTACATTCCTATGACAGAGTTAATAAATAATCAACCTAATGTCAGATAAACTCTATGAAGAAAGTTAAATTGGGGTAATGCAGAATGAGGACAGGATGCCCTCAGTAGGAAGAAGACCTTTTCATCAGATAACACTTGGGAAAGATCTGAATAAAATCAGGGAGCAAGACTGGGCATGGGGGGAGGGGTTATTCCGCAAAAAAGAGAACCCTAAGTGCCAAGTCGCTAACGGTACATGCTTGATATATTTTTTTAATTTTTTTTTTCAATGTTTATTTTATTTTTGGGGCAGAGAGAGACAGAGCATGAACGGGGGAGGGGCAAAGAGAGAGGGAGACACAGAATCGGAAACAGGCTCCAGGCTCTGAGCCATCAGCCCAGAGCCCGACACGGGGTTCGAACTCACAGACCGCGAGATCGTGACCTGGCTGAAGTCGGACGCTTAACCGACTGCGCCACCCAGGCGCCCCTGCTTGATATATTTAAGAAACAACAAGTATATGCATGTGGCTGGAATGGAGTGAGCAAGGGATAGAGTGAGAGAACAGAAAGGTAGAGAAGAAGCCCAAGGGACAGACTGAGATGCCCCTTGTAGAGCATGTGTTTATTCTACAAGGTTAGGAAAGCCCCTGGAGGGGTTTAATCAGGGAATCGGTCATCAGACTTCTCTTTTAAAAGGATCCCTCTGCCAGTCTACTGAGAATAGACTTCAAGGTGGCAAGTATGGAATCATCAAGACCAATTAAGAGATGTTTTGAGTCGTTCAGAGGAGAGGTGATGGTAGCTTGAGAGTGGTAGCAATGGAGTAGTAAAATGTGGTCCAATTCAGAATACATTTTATAGATAGAACATAGTAGGAGTTGTTAATGACACAGTGTGAGAGTCAGAGAGGAGAATCCTAGGTGACTTCAAGTATGTGGGCTTGAACAATGGAGCAAGTGGCAATACCATCTACAGAGGTGGGGACCTTTAGGGGAAGAGGGAATCAAGAATTCAGTTTTAGCATTTTTCACGTAATATTGCCATTATTAACATAGGTGACTATCACTCCATTAGATGATCAGCCATCGAGGTGAGAACAACAAATCCCCAACTGCCTCAGCAGTTAGCCCAATTTTTAACATATGAGAGCTTGATACCGTGATACGCTGAGAACTGTATCTTTGGTCTTTGTCCTGGTTCCTGGCGCGTGGGCTTCTGGGACCCTCGGAACTTTCTGAGTGATAGGGGCTAGAGGAGGTGTCTTTTGTTATTCATAACAAGCCATTTTCAGCCATGTTAGGGTTTATGCTAGTGAGATGACTGGTTGCTGATGGCCGTTAGAGAGCTTCAGGACTGAGGCTGGTTGCCACAACGACCAAGGCACGACTGGAGGACTGGAGCTTTCAGCCCCATTCCCCAGCCTCCAGGGAGAAAAGAGGGGCTGAAGGAGGTTGCATCAGTCATGACAGGTCAAAGACTCCATCAATCATGCCTATGTAATAAAACCTCCATGAAAATGGCCAAATGCAGTGTTTGGAAAGTTGTTTCGGCAAACAGATTGAAGTGCAGGGAGGGTGGCATGCCTAGAGACAGCAAGGAGGTGCCCTGCTCTCCTGTCCCCTCCTGTGTTCTATGCATCTCTTCCATTTGGCTGCTCCTGAATTGTGACTTTGATAACAACTAGCAATAGTAAGTAAAACACTTGCCTGAGTTCTTTCTGTGTGCCATTCTAGCAAATTCTCAAACCTGAGAAAGGGGGGTTTAGGAGAACCCTTCCAACTTTGCAGCCAAGTGTGACACACGTGTGAGTTACCTGGGAACCCAATACTTGTAACTGGCATCTGAAGTGAAGGCAGTCTTGTAGAACTGGGCCCTTTTTTTAAGTTTATTCATCTTGAGAGAGAGTGCGTGCACACATGTGCACATGAGTGTGAGGAGGCAGAGACAGAGGGAGGTAAGAATCCCAAGCAGGCTCTGCATTGTCAGCACAGAACCCAACACGGGCCTCAATCCCACAAACCATGAGATCATGACCTGAGACGAAACCAAGAGTCAGACGCTTAACCAACTGAGCCACCCAGGCACCCCTACACCTGGGCCTTTAAACCTAGGAAGTCTGATGCTAACTATAGATAGTTTGTGTCAGAACTGAACTGAATTGTAGGACACCCAGTTGGTATTCAAAGAGTTGGAGAATCCATTGGCGTGAGACAAAAATCTCACACATGTGGTATTAGAAGTATTCTGAGCGAAAACATACAAGAAGTAGGTATTCCTTAAAATTCATCGAACAAATCTTTAGTCTATTGAAAGAAAACTGCTTGCGAAGAATTTGTTATTTATATATGCTTTAAATCATGGGACCAAAACGTAACTTTATATTCAGTGTGAGAGGTATTGTAAAAACAGCACCAAAAGCTTCTTTTTTTAAGGACTTACACAATAAACAAACTTCTGGCAAGGTTTATTTTAAAAGAGAGAGTATAAGCATAAATAAGAAATATCAGGAATACAAATAAAAGCGTGTATAGGTAGAGATTCTGAAAATCTTAAGAGAGTACCGCCAATAATCTAGATTAAGAAATTTTAAAACTTAAATGGATTGGACAACCTCTTAGAAAACTACAACAAGCAAAATTAAAAATAGAACTACCATAGGATCCAGCAATTTCTCTAGTGGGTATCTATCCAAAGAAAATGAAAATACTAATTCAAAAAGATATATGCAACCCTGTGTTCATTATAGTATTATTTACAACAGCCAAGATATGGAAACAACCCACGTGTCCTTTGATAGATGAGTGGATAAAGAGATGTGATCTATATACAAGGAATACTACTCAACCATAACAAAAGAATGAAATCTCGCCATCAGTGACAACAGGAATGGACCTCAGAACATTATGCTAAGTGAAATAAATCAAAGAAAGACAAATACAGAGTGATTTCACTTACTGGTAGAATCTAAACAAACAAACGAAACAAAACCCAAACTCTTAAGTACGGAGAACATGGTGGTGGTTGCCAGAGGGGAGGGAATTGGAGGAAAGCAAAATGGGTGAAGAAAATCAAGAGATACGGGGCGCCTGGGTGGCGCAGTCAGTTAAGCGTCCGACTTCAGCCAGGTCACGATCTCGCGGTCCGTGGGTTCGAGCCCCGCGTCGGGCTCTGGGCTGATGGCTCAGAGCCTGGAGCCTGTTTCCGATTCTGTGTCTCCCTCTCTCTCTGCCCCTCCCCCGCTCATGCTCTGTCTCTCTCTGTCCCAAAAATAAATAAACGTTGAAAAAAAAATTTTTTAAAAAAAGAAAAAAAAAAAAGAAAATCAAGAGATACAAATTTGCAGTTATAGGTAAATAAGCAATAGGGGATATAACGTATAGTCTGGGGAATGCAGTCAGTAATACTGTATCAACTTTGTTGGTGACAGATGGTAACTAGACTTAGCATATGATCACTTCCCAATGTGTACAAAAGTAGAATCCCTATGTTGTACACATGAAACTAATATAATATGGCAGGTCTATTTTGGTTCAATAAAAATAAATACAAATAAAAACATACAAAATTGAAGTCACGCCTTTGAAAAAGGGAAGGCAGAGAGGTGAGCTTGGCTTAACTCTGTTTCTTTCCCTTCTTCCTTTTTTTTTTTTAAGAGAGAGCTGAAGCAAATATGGCAAAATGTTAATATTTGTTTAATCTTTGGCATAGATAATAAATGTTTTCAATGCATGATTTTCTATGCATGAAATCTTTCATCATTTTAAAAATATTTTCTTTTTAAAAAGCATAATATAATTGCTTTAAACATCTTTCTTTGTGATAAAATTGGGCAATAAATCCTTTGTCCATAAAAGGTCAGTTCATTCTGTCTGTCTTGAGTGTAAATAGTGAAGAAAATTTTTCCTGTGTGTGTGTTTGTTTTGCAATTGGAATATTAAACGGGCAATTTTCTTTAACATATGTTGGTTGTCTTACAAAATAATCTGGATCCCTTTACAAGTCAGGTTGCTGAGTTGATCCTATAGTGAAAGACTAAAGGAAATGATTAGAAACAGATGTGACATTTTGAAAGCTTCTACCATTAAAAAAAAAAAAAAACAAAAAAAAAAAAAAAAAAAAAAAAAAAAAGAACGGCGGCCCCGGCGGGGCGGGGGGGGGGGCCCCGGGGAAGTTACACACTGCATTTCCACAGGCATCCCTTTGTCCTTACTAAAGAAAGCTCATCACCACCCTCCATCCCAAATATACAGAGAGGATAGTTTTCTCCATACAGACAAGACAGAACACTGATTCAGGAGCTGGTAGCTCAGAGACACAATTAAGAATCAAACCAGTATCAGTGGTTAGAATCTCACGATGCCTAGTTAGAAGGGGGGGGGGGGGAGCATCGATGTAGGTTTTATGCACTGTAAAGCTCTACAGGAACTGAAATACAGTGGCAAAAGAAATACAGAGTCTGAATAAACTGGGGTAGTTATGGAATTAACTAAGTAGACAAATTTCTGTCAATTTCTGGAACCCTGGTTAAAAATCTTTGTGGCTTACTTTGCTCCATTCCAAGGGAAGCATCAAATATTGCTCAGTGTTGTTGGGGGACAATTCCTTTCTGAACATCTTCTGAGCAGAGGTACTGAATATTTTGTTCTGGACTAATGTATCGAGGATACTTACATAGTAAACAACCTGGGAAAATAGTGTCTCCCTCCAGAACAGAAAGCAGGTTTGTTTGCAGTCCAATAGAAAAGATAGAGGTTGCCTAAACTTAGGATTCCCCAGCTCTGAAGCAAACCCCCCTGAATGTGCAGCATCCACCTGGGTCCTGCCACATCGCCCCATGGAGTTTGGAAGTCAGGGGAGCCAATGAGAATGAGAAGCTCATGCTGCTTGCTGTTCTGGGAGTAATAAAGTCTTTTGTCTCTGATCCAGGGATCTTGTGACTTCTCTAAGCATCCACAAAACTGCGGCAGAGTTACCTGACACATGTAGCTTAAAATCTCTGACCCTGCACAATTCTTAACAAGCATTACTTCCAAGATTGATGGTTGAATATATCAAGTTTGGACTCAACAAATATGTATTGATTACTTATCACGTGCCAGGCACTCTGCTAAGTAAGCATCTGACATCTGTTGTTTATTTTATCCTCATATTGGCTCTAGGAGGAACTAAAGCATAACTAGGTTGCACAATCTACCAAAAGTCACACAGTTCATGAGTAACAGCTTCAGGCCCCCAGTCCAGGCAGCCTGACTAGAGCATCCACTCTTAATGACTTCCTCTCCATGCAGCAACGCTTCCAAATTGCAATTGTTGTCCCTATTAACAATTAGGAAACTGATTCTGAACTGTTCATACTCACAAGTCGCAAACTTCACTCATGTGAAGTGGTGATATTAACTCCATTATAAAATCAAAAGGCAATATTGACTACGAAGCAAAGAAGCAGCCTCCAAACATTTTGCATTAAAAATCTTGATTCTTGCTATAATCCTCCAGTATTTTCTACATATTTTGTAAGTCTTCTACTGAAAGCAAATGAAGCAAATTGTTGCAGATAAAATCAACGAAAAGATGCTAAAATTAATGGACAAAAGTTTGAGGAGAAACAGGATTTTCATAATGGCAAATTATCTTCCTGCAACAACTTATTATTGACTATAAGGAAAAAACAGAAACTTTACAGTAAGAGAAACCCAGCAGCCACTAATTTAACCCAGTGAAGAAGTTGCACTGCACAGACAGATTATGGATAGGATCTTGGAACCAACAGGGACGGACGTACATGTTAACGCTGGTCAAATTAGAAAAAGGTCTACAGTTTACTTAGTAATGGTCATTGCTTGTACTTAATAACCACATTTAAGATGCTAACACATGGGAGAGCAGGGTGAGGGGATAAAAGTGGAGGGGGGGGTTCGTATTCTTGTTTCAACTTCTCTGTAAGTCTGATATGAGTTCAAAATAAAAAGTTTTTAAAAACCTCAATCATTCTGGCATTTATATAAAACAATGTTTTAAGGAATGTACTACAGTAGTTAAGGGGAGCCTGGCCTGGCTTTGTCAGTTGAACATGCCACTCTTGATCTCAGGGTCATACATTGGAGCCCAGGTTGGGTGTAGAGATGACATACATACAGACAGACAGACAGACATGTGAGTTTGAGCCCCACATTGGGTGTAGAGATGACATACATACATACAGACAGACATGTGAGTTTGAGCCCCACATTGGCTGTAGAGATTAAATACATACATACAGACA
>NW_024412388.1:45574044-45643665 GCF_014898765.1 Herpailurus yagouaroundi
TTTGAGCCCCACATTGGGTGTAGAGATTAAATACAGACAGACAGACATGTGAGTTTGAGCCCCACATTGGCTGTAGAAATTACTTGAAGGAATGAATGAATGAATAAATAAACTGTAAAACAAAATTTTTTAATGATTATTTTTGAGAGAGAGAGAACAAGCGGGGGAGGAGCAGAGAGAGAGGAGACACAGAATTTGGAACAGGCTCCAGGCTCTGAGTTATATGCACAAAGGCCAACACGGGGCTCAAACTCGGGAACATTGAGACCATGACTTGAGCTGAAGTCAGATGCTTAACCAACTGAGACACCCAGGCACCCCCAAAAAATGTACTATAGTAGTTAAGAGCATGTTCCCTGTATTCAAACTCTAATTCTTCTACTTATTAACTGTATCACTTGGGGAAAGTTACACTAATCATTCTATGCTCCAATGTCCTCCTCTCAGAAGTGAGTGGCACAATAATTCCCACTGTGTAAGAGGGCTGTGAAGGATAAATAAGGGAATCATTGCTAAATGGTAAAAACAGAGGTTGACACAGAATAAACACTCAATAGATGTTGTCTTTCTCATTGTTAACAGGCAGTGGCCCCCCTAAGCCAGGTGTTCTTGGGTTTCACTCAACCAAACGTGGTCTAATCAAAGGCACCAACTCTTAGAAGTGACAAGCAGGCAAGTATAAACAGTGAAATTGTGGCCTCATTACAGCCTGCGCCGAACCAGGGATTGTGAGCTCAAGTGCCAAGAGGGACCAGGCCTGCAACACCAGAATGAAGTCAATCTGGGCAAGAAGGTGGTGAACGGGAGATTGGTACCCCGTGCCAGGGAACAGCTGCCCTTGTGCTATCATAATACACTGTGGTCCAATCCTGCTAGGTCTTCCATTTTTCAAGAAGAACAAGAAGTTTTTATAAGAAAACTCCCAACCTCTAAACGTTGACAAATAATTTAAAAATGTAAAACCCTCTAAGGCCAATACTACAAAAGCCAAACCAACCATGTCAGTGCACTACAGCCAATAGCCTCGTGTGTGTGTGTGTGTGTGTGTGTGTTTTAATGTTTGTTTATTTTTGAGAGAGAGAGAGAGAGAGAGAGAGAGAGCGAGCTCGAGCAGGGGAGGGGCACAGAGACAGGGAGACACAGAACCTGAAGCAGGCTCCAGGATCTGAGCTGTCAGCACAGAGCCTGATGTGGGGCTTGATCTCACAAACGGTGAGATCATGACCTGAGCCAAAATCAAGAGTGGGATGCTTAACTGACTGAGCCAGCCCGGCACCCCTGGGACTTCTTTCCCTCATCAGCTGATTGAGGAGTGTTTGGCAGGATAGGGTATAAAATTCCTTGGGGTTTAAATGCACTAATTCCGAGATATCAAATGCTCTATTTTTCTTAATGACTTTATTTATTTTTGAGAGAGAAAGAGCAAGAGCTCAAGCAGAAGGGGGCTGGTGCAGAGAGAGAGAGGGAGGCAAAGGATCCAAAGCAGGCTCCGTGCTGACAGCAGACAGCCTAATGTGGGGCTCAAACTCACAAACTGTGAGATCATGACCTGAGCTGAAGTTGGATACTTCACCGAGTGAGCCACTCAGGCGCCCCCCAAATGCTCTTAAATGTAGGCATGAAATGTTTGCTACTGCATTTCCCCCTTCTAAAACACACACACCCCAACACCCAGAGGAAATCCACAGTTCTCCATTTGAACTTGTTTTCTCTCACCAAGTGGTTGTTTGCAAATGTTTTCTGACTATAACAGAAATGAGCCCACCTCTCCTGGAGGAGATTGAGTTCTTTGTTGTTTACTGAAATAAACTCCACCTCCTTCTTTGTTTGGCTTTTCCTTTATAAGCAATCAAAGCCAACTGGCAGAGCCAGCTAGCCCGTGCAGTCCAAGTTTGTCCAATCCAATGTGGCATCTTTACTTCCTTTCTTCTTTTTCTTTTTCCTAAGCTAACGTACAGGCTGCATCATGAGCCCCCAAGGTCCTTTGCAACAGGCAATTAATTCCATTAAGCATTGACCAAGAGTCTACAATGCACCAGGCACTGTGGGGAAGAGTGTGGAGGGGAGGGGGAAAGGGGGAGTGACTTTGATTCTGAGCTCAGGATCATGGAGAGCCAGGGTAGGGCAGGGTGGGAAGAAGCCTCAGAGACCATCTAGTCTGAGGTTCCCCAAGTGTTTTCACGGAACACTTGTCCACTGAGTAGCTGCTCAGAAAAAGGCCTGGTGTGGATGAAATTGAAAAAAAATAAAATGCATACCATAGCTGCTAATCTGGATTCACAATGTACCTGACCATATGAAAGATTCTGAGACTTGCAATTCAAAACTTTGTGTTTCATTTTGTGTAATTCCGTTTCCCAAGTTTATATGACCAGGTGACATGTGTGTATGTGTGTGTGTGTGTGTGTGTGTGTGTGTGTGTGTGTATTCATATGTGCATAGGTAACACTAATTAATGACAGAATTGAATTTGCAACAAGGTGTTCTGACCTCAAAGTCCCACTCTCTTGCTGGTCCTTTAGTTGTTCCTACGAAGTCAGCCATTCAAAATGGAGGCTACCAAGGGTACCAGGGTGGCTCAGTCGGTTAAGCTTCCAACTTGGGCTCAGGTCATGATCTCACAGTTCGTGAGTTCAAGCCCCACATAGGGCTGTCAGCACAGAGCTCACTTCAAATCCTCTGTCTCCCAGTCACTGTGTGGTCAGCGCTGAGGACAAAGCCATGAATCATACCCCAGTGAGCACTCAAAGTGGGAACTGAGAGGGGGAGGGAGACAAGGGCAGCATTCTGATCTGGGTGACCCGTGAGCACCGTGGAGGCCCCAAACACTGGAATGGAAGGCCCTGGAAGGGTACTTGGAATTGATGGCATCGGAAGTGATCTTTGAAAGAGTACAGAGTTCTCAAAGGGGAAGCAGGAAGAAAATGCTGCTTGAACACAACAGAAGGTTTGGAGGGCCACAGGTGTGCAGGAAAAAACACCCACTGGAACATGGCTGGGGCAGGAGGTGCATTGCGAGGTAGAGCACATGCACGTGGAAAACATGAGCGTCCTGAATTTCAGGCTGAGCTACTTGAACTTCATGTTGTAGGTAATGAGGATGGAGTGCACAAGGTTCAGTTTCAGATGTGTGACTACAGAAATGACCCGAGTGAAACAGACACGGGCCTGTGGGTAATGTGGGTTAAAAGGGAAAACGAGCTATTCTAGTCTGATGCATGCTCGAATCCCAGCGCTGCTCCCCACTAGCTGTAGGACCTTGGATAAATGACCTCTCTGAGCCTCAACTTCCCCATTTGTAAAATGGGAAGAATAAGAACCTCCAGCTCAGGACTTTGCTGTGAGGGTTAAGGAACAATCTCCCAAAGTGCTTTTGAAAGTGCCCCACACATGTGAGCCATTATTCACATGGTAGGTCCTGATTTGCATAATGTTTGGTTTGTCAGTGGTTTTGGGTAATCAATGCCAAGGTCTTTTTTTTTCCTTTCAAGCCTGCCCTCTGGCTAGGACTCTCGGAAAGTTGGTGGTATAACAGAAATGAGCACTAGTTTTAGAGACAGGCAGGCAGTTTCTAATTCTGACACCGCCCCAGAGGAGCCCAAAGTGAACAACCTTGGGCCAATTACGACCCCGGGCTGAGCTTCAGGGTCCTTTCTCAGCACAGAGGCGGAGGTGATCATCAGCACGTATTGACGCGTTTCTCTCTTCCTTCCTGGGCCCAGGTCACTTCATTTCTCTGGGCCTCGGTTCTCTCTTTAGGAAAATGGGACTAACAATCCGCACCGGGTCCTTACAGGATTATTCTGAAGATCAAATGGCAGACGGGATAACACAGACCAATGCTCTATAAACCGAATCTCTTTAGAAACATATGTGATCTTTATCCGGCCAACGTTCAAAGGGTTATTCTGAGTCCCTGAGGCAAAAAGAGGTGAATATCTACAGCAGCCACTTGAGCTCCAAGGAAGAATAACAATGAAACTTTCATCCCCTGGCCCAATAATAGTGAAAAACGGTTTACCTTGGTGAGACTATTCACTGCTACCCAGTGAAAACAGGGCTAAATGCTATAAAACGAGGCCCGTTAAATCCACACAATTGTGTTTCCTGCCTGGCCTCAGTCTCACCTCTTCCTCCTCCTCCCCCAAATCACAGCCCTTTCTCCACCCTTCTCACCACGGGAAGTCTGACATCTGTGAAGATCATAAAACACACAACACAATGGAAAAAAATCACCCTAGAGCACACACACACACACACACACACACACACACACCACGCAGGGTACATCACCCCTACCCCACGGTACCTCTAAGAAAGGAAATACCCAATGGGGAAGAGCTACATCAGTGGAGTCATCGAGCAGCCCCGGTGACATGGCCATGAGCATTTCCTGAATCCTTTCCACATGCTCGGCACACCAGGACACGCAGGCTCGGCCCAGAATCAAGCCCCGTATGGACATTAGAAGCTAAATGTCCTTTAATTAGTGCCAATATCAGAGCATTTGTCGCAAGGCTCTGCAAGAGTTACTGACCGAGGGGGGACCTCCCTTGGGTCTCTTCTTCTGTCACGGGGAGACAGAAATGTTGCCCCACAGATCACTCGCAGATGCACAATGCCCAGATTTGGAAATGTGGTGTTTCTGTTTTTATTCTTGTTCTTGCTCACACTCCTATGGGAACGGTGTACAAGAAAACGATGTGGAAAGTATCCGGGACTGGAAGCAAAACCACCCAACTTCAAGTACCGATGGTGTTCCTTGTAAGTTAAGTCATGGGTGCGTCACCTGCTCATATGTTATTATGCCACCTCCCGAGCTTGTTGGGAGCTCAACAGAAGCATTCCGGAAATAAAAGGGGCTTTTATATCTCTAGTGTTGAAAAAATGTGAGTGGCCTTCATTCTAAAAAGTGATGAATGGGAGATAGGAGACACGGGGCCTGAATCCTGGCTCTGCCACTAAATAGCCACATGATCTTCAAATGATTTCACCTCTTGGACGTTCATTTTCCTCGCGACACTTGAGAAACAACTCACAAAACCTCTATCCTGTGGAAGGTGATGTGTATCATTCTATAAAGTTTTAGTCAAACATAAGGGATAAACACTGTATTACTGACGCATTCATACTGGTTAATCATATGAATTATACAAGGTCATTACGTCCGTGTGGTTATCTTCCGTTATGATCTACGTTTCTAGGTTCTATTATTCTCTGAGATCTTAACCTTCCATTCGACTTCCATTTTCCCAGCTTTGAAGTATTAAATATTTTTAATTTCTACTTGATCATTTTAGCTATATCAATATAGCCATATTGAATAAGCTACTGCAAACACTTCGTAGGATGAAATGTGACAATGATATATCAACAAATAAGAGCAGAGAAAAATGTTCCCAGATTAAAGTTCACTGATTTTGCCTAAGTCAATCTGATGTCATTCTCTGATTACCCAGTCTCAAACCTATCCTAAGGTGACAATTAAAACAGAGATGCTTGCTTTTACAAGATTAGATAATGCTTAAAAAAACAAGACAAAACAAACAGACAAACAAAACAATACTGGCAGCTTTTCTGGTAACTAGTTTTGAAAATGGGGGCAAAATGTTGAAATCAAAGAGTGCTATCTCTTGACGACTATGGAAACTGGTGGGAACTCCCACCAGGAAAGGGACGGGAAGAAAAGGGCAAAGAGAAGGGCGTGACTGGCCAAAGGCAGCTGGTTGTAGGGAACACCCAAGAGGCATCAGTGTCTCACAGTTGCTAACACGTTTAAATCCACACATGCCTGTAAATGGCACCATCCCCTATTCACAATGTAGCCCACATGACTGTGGAATTCAGGGCCAAGTTCTTCAGACCAAATTTGCACCAGCTTTTCATTCCACCATGCAGATCCTCTTTGTAGCCCTTCCTAACTTCACTGAGTGTTAGCACTGCCTCCGGCAGCACCTTCTGCTGCTGACCTATGATGCCCCTGAAATGCAGGTGAGCCCATGGGGGCACAAGACACCCATCCCACCCTAACCCTTCCTCCCTCCCTTCCCTCCTGACTCCTGGTCCATTGCCTCTCCACAGTGGTCACATAAAGGCCAGAGCAGGCTTAATAAAGAATCAGCCAGGGGGCGCTTGGATGGCTCCGTAGGTTAAGCATCCAATTTTGGCTCAGGTCACAATCTCACAGTTCACAAGTTCGAGCCCCGCATCAGTCTCTCTGCTATCAGCACAGAGCCTGTTTCAGACCCTCTGTCCTGCTCTCGCTCTCTCTCTCTCTGTCCCTCACCCACTTGCTCTCTTGCTTTCTCTCCCTCTCTCAAAATAAATAAACAGTAAAAAAAATTTTTTTTAAATAATCAGCTGGCATTTCAGTGTATGCTGTATCCAGAGTGAGGAGGAAGAGTTCCCAGTTATACTTAAGAGGAATGGTCTTCCATTTTAGAAGCTTTTATTATGTGAGACAACCCGGACTAGAATAAGGAAGGAACCCAGAACTTTGTCATAAAGGTATGAGTTGAAGTCCAGGCTCTGTAGTCCTGGACTTTAGAGGACTCTGAAGTCCACTGTGCAATGGTACTTCCTATGATGATGGGAATGTTCTATAGCTGTGCTGTCCAATATGGTAGCCACTAACCACATGTGGCAATAGAGCACTTGAAATGTGGCTAGTGAAACTGAATGACTCAGTTTTTAATTTTATTCAGAATTAAGTAATTTACATTTAAATGGCCATATGTGGCCAGTGGTTACTCATTTGGATAGCACAGCTCTCTTGCTGCCTAGCTGTGGGACATTAAGCAAGTCATTTTTTTTTTCATCCTGAGCTCCCTCATCCATTCATGACTCTGGTACCTCACAACTTTGTTGGATGGACAAAGGGAGAAAAGAGCCACTTGAATGCCTAGCACAAAACCATACACTTTAAGTATTCAAGAGGCTTTGGTTGGATCGGAAAACGTGAATCTCATAACAGTACAAGAGAAATGCATGCTAACAGTCTAAGCCTGGATTTTTCTCCAGAATTGATTCCTTATGATTGTTTTATTCATCCAAACCTCATTTGCCTGCCAGAAATGACCTCTGAGAAAACGAGGGCTGAAGACAGCCATGCCACTTACAGGACTGAGGGTACAATGCCTACCCCTTACTGCCCCGCTTCCCCCAGGAGCTCAGACATGTCATTTTCTCCAGGTGGTAATGGTGGGAGCAGCTGAAAGCAAGTCAAAGCGCTGCATACATCTGATGGAGCCAAACATCTTTGAGAGTGTTGCCAAGAACTCCTCTCCTTCTCCTCCACTTTTTAAACACGTTGTTTTCAGGAAAAATTTGCCCATCTGGTTCTGATTCATTTGCACTTAACTCATCAGAGGGTGGTGTTGTAATACCAGATTGACTTGCAAAAAGTTCCAATTCACATATCTCCCCAGCTTCTATCCCAAGAAACTGGGGAATGGGTTTGGCCAGCAGATGCATAAGGCACATAAAGATGGGACAGAGGGCACAAGATGGCAGGTCCAGCTCTGTTACAAACACCCCAATGTACCCCGAGCTGTCCCTCATTTCTGGGGCCTGGACCCGCTCTCCTAGGAAATGAGGGTTTCAACTGTGTCTCAACTCAAATCCATAGAAACTGACTAACAATAGTTCTTTAATATGGAAAAGCCCAGTAGGTGTCACAAAGAACTCGCACAAAATCGGATGGTTTGATGATGAAGTAAACCTAGAATATGTTTTGAGATGATCCAAAGAAAGAAAGAAAGAAAGAAAGAAAGAAAGAAAGGAAAGGAAAGGAAATGTGGTTCCTAGAAGTTTGGGTGAATTCAGGAAAATCAAATAATTCTAGATTATTAGCCTTATTCTTTAGTTGGTAAAATCATAACGTTTTATGATTCAAATATCATATATCAGACCAGGCCTGAAAACTGAATAGCTCTACACTGAACAAGGTCTTCTGGGATGGTCTGATGGATAAAAGACAGCAACGAGTACTGGGTGGTAGTATGGTTTGAACGGCAAATCCAGGCCTTACATGTAGGGCAGTCTGAAACCAGAAACCTGCTCTCTTTACACTCAACTACGTTGTCCAGCAATGTTGTCCAGCAATGGTTACTAATACTATGATTAGTATTCAATTTAACATTGAGATGTTACGGGGTGGACTATTTCATTGAACAGGGGTTGTGTGGGTGACCACATGGTGGGTTTTGAAACCAACGCCTATAACTGTATCAAAGGAACTGCAGGATTCCTTAAGTAGCTATGTGAGCCAGAGTTCTTAGGATTCCATTCTTCTCGAGTCCTGAAGAGCTCCCTACAAAACTCACTGACTACCCATAAAACCACTGTTGAGATGATTCCATCAAAGTCTTTGCTTCCAATAATCTCCTCCAGGATCACAACTCCCAAATTATATCCTGAGACTATATCTTCTTCTGACTCCCTGTCTCATATACACAACTGCCTCCTTAATATCTTGACTTAGAGGTCTTACAGGAATCTCAAACTAATTATGTCCAAAATAAAACTTATTCTTCTCCCACCTAATGTCCTCTCTGTCAGTAAGGAGCAATGCCATGAACATAATGAATCAAGAGACATTAGTTTGAGAGACACCAAGATCAGCCACTGTAAGTCTCTCAACTTTTTGTTGAATTTCGTGAACAGCGAGGTTAGAACATTCTGAGTTAAATGGAATCTAGATCTATCTTGTTATGTCTCTCACTCACTGAGGATGCAGTAGTTAAGACATTATCTTCCATGGACGTAGGCTTGTTGATTCAAGTCCCTCCTAGAACATTCTAGTCTATTCCATTAGACTGCAGGGTCTGGAGAACAGAAGGAGCACATTCTGACTGTTCTAGGTTCTTAGCACACAGCCAAGTGCAAAACAAAGTGAAAGAGACTATTCTCAACATCCTCCTGCGATTTCTCGGTACCTTTATGGTAGCATTATCACACAAGCTATAACTGTCTCTTTAATCTCCTTCACTAGACTGTAAGCTTCATCTTACTGGTTCATCTCTGCTATCTTGGCTATCTTGGAAGCTCATAGCCTGACACTTAAAAAGTGTTGAGAGAATATGTAACGAGTAAAGAAATGACTAAATGAATTAGTGAATGAAGAATAGAGAAATCAAGGAATTGATGAGGACTTTGGTCCCCAAGGCAGCCCTGGACACACTGCCTCCATCCCAGACCTCCTCACACACACTCCCTTTCCCCAACCTTACAGCTCAGGCCGGATGTGAGAAGAAAGCTTCAGGAAGAGCTTAACGTTCAGTGGAAATTTCTCACCAGCAGTCAATACCCCCAGTCTGACTTCCAAGATTATCTCTCTCTCTCCTCTCTCCCACTCTCTTTAAAGTCACTCACAGTGTCTTTTCCTCCCTCCAGCTTACCCATTACTTACAATAATGACTTCAAACACCAAGCATTGCTATTCAGGGCACTGTGAAAATGTGTTTTTCCCATCAGTCCTGATGAAATAGTTTCCACTGTCTGTTTCCCTTGCAGATAGCAATCAAAGTCCGGGAGCAACAATTAAAAAAAAAAAAAAAAAGTCCAAACTCTTGTCTGATATAGCATCTAAAACTTGTCCTTGGAAAGCGACACCCAAGGGAATTTAATCAGAAACGCTCCTCACTTGGCCCAACCCACTGCTGTTGAATAAGAGTACGTGGAATGATTTGTTTCTGGGAGATTTCCCTATGCTTCCCCCCTATTCTTCCCAGAAGACCAAAATAAGAGCCCTTTGAAGAATATTATTCCCTTAAGACCTGTGCTGGGATCTCCAGAGTCTAACGCTAGCCCGTGAATTCTCACTGTCATCTTTTTACTACATCCTCTGGTGACAGCCTCCAAAGCTCAGAGTGCACTGGTCCCTGAGCTCGCACTCCCTCACTTTGGTTGACTTTGTATCACCAGGTCAGCACCTATCAGTTACTGGATTACCGAGTCAATACCTACCACACCTGGCCCTATAACTTACAAGTTATATGACCTTGGACAACCATCCTACCTCCTAGCTTCAGTCAGTGAAGTCAGGGAAGTCAGTGTGCCCACTGACAAACCAGGAGTACTCCCCTGTGTCTCACGGGCTAGTTGTGAGATTAAATGATGTGAGACAGCAGACGCTGCATGGGAATCAGTCCTGAACTGGTTGGAGAACTGGCTGGAGGTGAATTCACCTTCCCTTTGTCAACCTCCCCCTCCTCGGAAATTTTATAGCACTAGTACTATGCATTCTTAGGCAGAACGGCCTATAGAAATGGTCCTCTGAAAATTCCCATTTTAAATGCTGAGTACACACACAACACATGCATACACTGTACTACACATAACATCACACTACAACACACACACACACACACACACACACACACACACACACACACCATAAGCTGGGCATTTGGACATTTGCCCTTTCAAATTCCAAGGATGGTCTGTCTCCACTGACCTTTTCTTCTCTTGTGATTTGGCCTTCTTCACTAGGAAACAGCCCTGGTGCTCAGTCCAAAGAGGTTATGAGGAAACACTGTGGGAAACATAAAGAAAAGGGATACGCTGTTTTTCTAAACACTTTTGTTCCTTGGTGAGTTTAGACCCTATTTCTCATGTCCATTGGTGACAGGCATTAATATGTAACTAACTGGTCACGTATACGCAGAATATTTACCCTCGATTAGGCACCATGCCAGTGCATTACATGCGGGATGCACTTGACCCTTACAAGATACCTTTACGACAGCAATCAAGTTGCAGGGGGAGCAGTCATCCCCAGACACTCTTACCTGCTGAGGGTCCATCCAACACCAGGGCTCCCCACTCTAGTTCTGCTTGCTAGCAATTAGAAAAGCAATTGTACCTTAAGCTGGGATGACCAATGATTAACCAGCCAAAGGATACCGTGTCAGTCTTCCTATATTCCGTTCATAATTGATCCCAAAAAGTAAAGGTGGGCTCTCCAGGGATTGGGGACCATGGATGTTTTTGTCATTTCATCATGCTACAAAAATGCCTAATGTTTGTGGGGCTAGTGCTTGTCATCTCCCAGAAGCCTAGCCATTCCAGAGCCCATGGCCAATGATAGTCTGGCAGAGAACAGCTGGCTTGATCTGTACATAGTTGTTCTGCATTTTAAGGAACAAAACTATGTCTACTGATGGGACGATTTAACCATACAGATAACATAAAAAAAAAAAAAATTGCTCTTTCCCTTTAAGTAACACATACAGAGCACATGTATCCATGGATACACGTGGAACTCCTGAAGTTCTGAAACAATATAAAACTTTGAAAGGATTGGCTCCTGGTAGGATCAGCATTTTCTCTTCCTTGTTCCATCTCAACGCTGGGTCAGATGCCCTATGACCAGCTTCCTCCCTTTCATTCACATGGTTTCCAAAGTGCTTTCATGTTCATTATTTTGTCAGTCATTCACAATGACCTTGGTGTTATCATTCGTTGTTTCCCAGATGTGGAAACTAAGGGTCAGATAGGGTAAGTGACTTGCCAAATATCACGGCCCACGACGGCAGAGAGAAAACCACACGACTGTTTGGCCTCCAGCCAGGCCAGATTTCTAGCTGCAGCTTCAGACCAGTAGACATTTTGGGTGATGACCTAGATTCTCTGCTCTTCGTAACTGGAAGAAGCAACGTCCCTTTTAGACTTTGCTAGACTCCATGTCTTGCCACATGCTGATCCCAATTGGTCTTTGACTCCAATTCATCTTAAGTCTCGGCCCAAGGCCACCTTCTCGAGGTGACCTTCTGTGACACCCTTATCTGAGGGTTCACTGTTATGTGTCCCCAAGGCATCTTGTTCTTCCTATTTAGCAATACTTACCATAATTATAATAAACTTTTTCAATTGTTATTATCTTCACTAAGCTGAAGTTCCATGAATCAAGGGCCATATTCAGCTAGTATAATTCCTAACACCCACTAGGCACTCAATACAGGTACAGTATGAGAGAACAAACCATTCCCTCTCACGGAGAAGTTTGGACGGGGCCAGAGAGTGTCAACCCATCAATCAGAAGAAGACTGACCAGAGGCAGCTAGAGAACAAGTACAAAAACATGTCCAAAAGATCAGCAGCTGGTCAACTCACGTAAGCTACTTATTGGCAGATCTAAACTGGGGCTAGGAACCAGAAATAGGACCAGAGGCAAGGGGAAGGGGTTTGTTTCTAGCAGGGTGAGCCACTCAAGCTCCCCTTTAGGGGCCAGAGGACCAGCATCAAAAAAAAACAGGGCCAGGGAAACAAAGTTCACAGCTTTCTTGAGGGCTGTTCAGTTAAAACAGATGGCTCGGTACAATGACAAATGCTTTCCTTTTTCTTGTATGCCCGACCATCTCATATAGTAGGTAATAGGGAACTATAGATAGATACCCTAGTGGCATATCATGGCAGAAGGTATGTTTAAAAAAGATTATCCTGGGACACCTGGGTGGCTCAGTCAGTTAAGCGTCTGGCTTCAGCTCAGGTCGTGATCTCACGGTTCATGAGTTCGAGCCCTCTGCTGTCAGCACAGAGCCCACTTAGGATCCTCTTTCTCTGCCCCTCACCTGCTGGCGCTCGTGCTCGCTCTCTCTCTCTCTCTCAAAAACAAACATTAAAAAAAAAAAAAGATGATCCTGATAGAGAAAAGCCACGCAAGAATCAGTAAGACCACCTAAAATGCTAACAAACGAGAGAGAAGGAATGAAAAGCATAAATTACAACAGTGAACATCCAAACAAAATGAACAAAATTGAAAGGTATTAGGAAGACATACTCTGTTGAGCGTGGTGACTGATAGGATTTATAATTAGTATCTCCTTTTCACTGACTTCCTGTTTACTAAGTATTTTTATGTCCTTTATCTCATTTGAGACTCATAGAAGCCTATGTGTTAGATGGATAAGGAAACAGGCGACAGGTGACCTGCCCAAGTCACACAGCTCAGAGGGGCTGGGCTAGGCCTGGAGACCAGGTGTCCAGACCACCATCTCCGGGCCCCCCAGGCAGCATCGGGCCATTGTGTCACCCAGAGTTTCGGTCATAGGAATGCGCTCACCTCAATCCCCCAGGATCAAGCAGATTTGATCTTGGCTGTGTATTCACATTTATGGCAATGCACATTTATAGCTGTGCATTTCCCAGAAGACAGGTATGAGGATTCCCATCAGCTCTGGGAGTCGCTGACGCCCTGAGGACCCACTCTGCTCCCTATGAGTCAGACCTGTTTTTCATCTTTATTGTTATTCCTGATTACTAAAGAAACTCCAGGGTCCTTATAAAATATCCAAATAAGAAATTCTAAAAAGATAAAATTCTATATACTCTGCTACAATGGAACTTTGATTTGATAATACCAAACACTAACATTTATGGAGCCTCAATTAATTGCCAGGCACTGGGTAAGGAACTTTTATATACAGCATCTCACTTACTCTTCCCCACAGCCTCAGACAAGCACTGTTATTACCTCTCTTTTACAGATGAGGAAACTGAGGCTCCCAAAGAATAACTTACCCAAGCTCACAGAGCTGGTGAATGATAGAGAGAAAATTCTGGGCACGTCCTAGGATTCCAAAGACCACATACCTACCTGTGACTGTGTATTAGGGATACCTTTCCAAGTCAAACATATTCAAGTTATCTGTTTCTTGAAAAAAGGACTAGTGCCTTTTTCTATTCCCCAAAATGTTTCTCAAGTTAACTAGAGTAAGAGGGCCAATCCACAGTTCATCTTTAAAAAAAAAAAAAAAAAAGTCACATTCTTCAAGTAAACTTAAGCAAGTTCTTTCCTGTCTACTTGCTGAGCCAGATATCCTCATAAATTATGCCCCCTTGTCTGTGGTGGACAAAGCTTGGATGTTGGGTTAGGTCCTGGCTATATTCTTCCCTCACTGAATGATTTGGGGCAAGTACCCTCTGTGTCTGCGTTATCGTCTTTATGATGAGAAGTTTGGGTAGCCCCTGAGGGCCCTTCTAGTCGTGACCTACTGTAACCTGTTCTCTCTCATGACTTCCTGCAATATGGATGGGCAATTTTTATAAGATCATTTATTTAAAATGAAATTTAAATGATCATCATAATATTCAAAATAGTAGAATGGCCAGGGAAAGGAGATTGGAGGCCAGATTAATTTCCTACGGCTGCTGTAATAAATGATCACAAACTGAGTGGTTTAAAACAACAGAAATTTATTCACTCTGGAGACCAGACTTTGAAATCTGGTGGCTGCTGGCATTCTTGGCTTATGACTACATCACTCCAATCTGTCTCTAGTCTCTGGGTCACACTGCCTTCCCTTCTTGCTCTGTGTCAAATCTACCTCTGTCTCTTTTTTAGAAGGACATCTTCTGTTGTATTCAGAGCTCACCCAGATAACCTGGGCTATCCCTTCCCATCGCTAGATCCTTAACTTCATCACCTTTGTAGCTGCCCTTTCCCAAATAAGATCACATTCACAGGTTCCAGGGATTAAGATCTGATATCTTTGGGGGCCATTATTCAGTCTACTACAGAGGGGCACCTGCAAACCCTATTTCAACTGCTTTATGATGACACTCAAGGCCATCTCCCAAGGACATCATCAAGAGCGAAGGACAGCAAAGGACAGCTGACCTCATGGCTCTTTGAAGGAAAACCCGTCAGTCCCTCTCACACTGGCTTTTTTTTTTTTTTTTTTCAGTGTGTCAGCTTTCAGAGGCAGTTGCTAGCCCAGAGCATGTCCATGTTAGGACCTTGCCCAGTGCCCAACACGTAGTAGGTGGTCATAAATATTCACAATGCAGGGCCAAGCAGAGGTGAATGTAAACATGCTTTGGGTATCTGACAGAGAGCAGAGAGGGAAGCAAAGAAAAAGATCAAGAGAGGCAGACTGCAGTGGAGTCAGTGTGTAATGAAGAAACACGGGCCGAAGGGCTGCACAACACCAGCCAGGACAAGGCCACCAAGGAGCCCTAGATTAGTCAACAAATGAGTAATTCCACGATACTAACCATTTGTTGTAAAACCAAACAACCTCTTGGTGTCAAACTCTCCTCTGACCTATCCAATTCCCTGCAATACAGGTTAACTTTCTTTTCTTTTCTTTTTTTCAGAAAAAATAAGCCCCAGTTTTCATTCCCACTGGTACTATACATGTCTTTCTTAAAGTAGCACAGGACATCTCAGCTCATCCTCTCTCTTACAAAATCACGAACTTCCGGAAGTGTCCTTAAGACACCAGGCAAGGTCCAAACAATAGGTTAGGAAGCCTAAAGATGTCTACGTTTTTGAAAACTTCCTAGGAAGTTTGGATTCAACACTAGATTTCAGCAGGCACCAGCAGGGTTCCTCTGGTTAAGTAATGCCTTACTCCACCACTCAATCACTCAGAGGTTGGCCGCTCTCCCCACCAAGGCCACTTGCTCTCTCTTCTGATTTAGAATAGCCTGGAAAAATGTCTCATCTCCACTTTTAGACCATGAGCTCCTAGATGGGAGGGGCAATGTCTTAAAATGAAGGCTGATTTACTGGGCCGCGTGTTCCTTCCAGCACCCAGTAAAATCCCTATAAAACATGGAAATTACTGCTGCCTTACAGATGAAGAAACTGAATGCTTAGAGCAGTTAGTTGACTATCTCAAAACTATACAACCAGAGAAGAAGTCAGGATTTACACCCTGAGTCCAAACTTCATACTCTTTCCCTCAACTCATGCTTTCGCTCTTATCTCTAGCACCTAGTACTGTATCTAGAACGTGGAAGACTCTGGAGAAAACAGCCGACAGCTAAGAATAAATTAAGGAGTAGAAACTGAAGGAACAAGCACTTGTTGACACTATGCATGAACTCGGCCACCTTCAGAATGCCAGAAATCATGAGGTTTGCGTATGAAACAGGGCAAGCAGAGGCAGATTAGGAGAGCAGAGGTGTACAAAACAAAGCTTTACAAATTACAGGTCTGCACAGCCCAAAGCAATTTTCATAGATATTGCTACACTTGACACTCACAAAACATCTGGGAGGTATGAAGTATGAGGAAGTGGATTTTCACCGTAAGTTAACAAATATGATCTGTGATGTTCAGTGACTTTGACTTCTAAGTGGTGGAGCCAGATTCAAGGCCAAGTCATAAGACTTCTTTCCAGTGCTTTTCCCACTGGGCCTCACTGCTTTCTCTTCCCATGGACTTTCCTTGGAGGCCACAAATCCCTTACCCATCCCTTGCTCAAAGGTTCGGAGGCCAGCAGCGTTCCACCAGCCCCCTACCACCACGAGCATGCATGTGTGTGCGCGCGCGCACACACACACACACACACACACACGACTTCCTTTTGCTATATTTATTTACAATGCCCTAAGGGTGAAGAAACAAGGATGCGGAACCTGGGGATGGGATACAGAATCTGTAAAGGGCATAGGACTCATGACACGGTCATCCTAGCTTTCCCAGAATTTCTTGAGAATTTTTGCCAAAAGCTTCTATAAACAAACTGTATTATGTGCATACATTTCTGGATGTGAATAATGCCCATGGCATAAGAGAAATCATAGATTACCCAATATAGGCATGATGTCCTAGAAAAGTCAGACCTGGATTAAACACCTAACTCCCCCTTCTTCTCACTTCATCTATAAAGGGAAACCACAGAATGATTTTAAGAATGAAGGTGGTAGTCAGCACAAAGTGACTCACACAGATTCAAACAAGTAATTATCCGTCAACTTATTTAATTAATCTGCTTCTTATATAAAATGGATGCACTTACATACCCATTTTTTGGAAATGTAGCAACTCCACTGCATGACTTCAATAGCTCTGGCAAGTCATACGTTATGAGTTGACGAGAAGCAGACTGTAAGCTCCTTGGGGCAATAATCTCCAGGAGAATAGGCATGTTTTCCTTATTTAATACTCTATTCTCAGTGTGAGATACAATGTCTGGTATACAGTGAACAGTCAATGATCAATGAGTAGCAGAGAAGGCTGAAAGTAAACAATGCATGGGACTGAGCAAAAATATCAATAAAGGCAACTGAAATTTGTTCTCCTGTGTGTATAAAGGAGGCTTCAAAAGAAGCTCTTTGAATGTATATTCTGATTTGAAATTCATCTTCTGCTCCAATCACAGGGCACTTAAAAATGATGTTGTCTTTGCCTAACACCAAGAAATCGAACTTATAGTTTTGTGTAATGAATTTACAATTCCTAAATTATCATGTATTGTGTCAGATATGTGATGGGCATTTGTTGTTTTGCCTATTCATTCTCTCTTCCCTCATCATTTGGTGTGTCAGCCCCATTTTCTTTTGAGAACCCACTTACGCCAGTCTTGGTCCCTGTCATTCAGGGAGGGCTGATCCCCACTCCCAGTTCCAGCGGTGGGCGTGTGAGCCACTGACCAATGAAAGTTCAACCCTGGCCACCAGGACTGTTCCAGAGATGACCACGTGACAGGCAGCCTCATGATGTGAGTTAAACTATTAGAACAAGTATTCTGTCTTCCAGCTTAGATTGCCCAGATAGTAAAATCTATTTGAAGATGCCAGTGGCCATCTTGCTGCTACAACAACTTGCTTGAGAATGAAGCCAGTCAGAGGAAAGCAGGCGAAGGCAAGGAGTGAGGCAGATTATTAAAGATAATCTGGGTCTTGCCGTAGTGTTATAAGCGAGTTTATAAATTCAGCCCTTTGTCTTCTTAAATCAGTTCCAATGAGTTTCTTTCTGAAACAAAATACTCACGTCCAATACAAATTATCACCTCAAAGTCATCAACAGTTTAAAAAAAACTGGAAGGAAAAAAATGTAAAACTGGGATAATTCTATCGATTAATTAATTCTACTATGGAGGGCAAAAGCACCATCATTCTCTTTTCAAGAATAACCAACATTCATTGTCAATATTTATGACCACCTACACTGTGAATATTTATGACCACCTACTACGTGTTGGGCACTGGGCAAGGTCCTAACATGGACATGCTCTGGGCTAGCAACTGCCTTTGAAAGCTGACACACTGAAAAAAAAGCCAGTGTGAGAGGGACTGATGGGTTTTCCTTCAAAAAGCCATGTCCTTTGTGTCTGGCATGAAGCAAGCAAGTGACTAAATGCTTTTATTAAGAAGTGAATTAAAGGTCAGAGGTGAATTTCCCTTAGTCCTTAATTTCCTGTCTATGTGCCAAAAGTAGGTGGGAAAGGGGAGGGGGCATGACCTGTTAAACACCAGATGAAGACCCATGGTGGCTGGGAGAGTTGCACCGCAGGACCTGGCCAGTTGGGTCTGGAGGCTCGAGCTGTGGAGAAATGGTTCCATGTCCCTGTGGCAGAATGTTTAATACTGTCAAGGGCACCGGCTGAAGGAGTGATTAAAAACAGGGGAGGGGAGGATTCAGGGATTGGCATTTAAGCAGATGAGCTGTAAAAGTGAGAAGCGGAGTTCAGTTTTCATTAAACATAGGCAGTTGAGAACCTAGAAGAATGATGCCAACGTTCCCTTCTACTTTGGTGTTTTATTCTATTCTTATATGCTCTGAATAAAATTCAGACACATAATATCCCCCTTCCACGGGGCTTTCCTCTAAATGCTATGTGATCACAAGGGGTCAAGCTAGCTTGGGGTTGAACAAAGCCTCTGCCGCTGGCTATCTATGGGCTACACAGTACGTTACAAATCCTCTGGGCCATTCTTCCCTCTTCTTAAGATCGGAATTTCAACACCCCTAGGATGGTGTAAGAACCGTGTGATAGGTGGGCAGAAGGTTTAAATAAGCCCTGTGCATAGAAGGGACAGAATAGGCATTTGTTTTCTCTCTCTTTCTTCCCTTTTTCACATCACTCAGCAAAGAGACACCCTATGGAGCAAGAGGGTGGAATGGGACGGACACATGATTGGGGTCAGGCAGCTGGGATTTGTATTTTACATCGGCTTTTTACCATCCATGAGACTTTCAGCTTTCCTCAAGTTCAAGGTGGTTTCTTACCTTTCAAATGAGCATAATTACTAATGCCTTGTGAACCTCACAGCACTGTTCAAAGGATAAAATGGATCAATGAATTTCAAAATGCTCTATAAATGAACTTGTGTCATATATACAGATATGTGTGTATACGTGTGCACATATATACGTACATATAGTTTTATATATGTTAAACTGTACATGATAGAAAAGACAGACTAAAATTTTTGCAAACTTACAAATAAAGCAATCTTCATGACATTGAATTTGGCAATAGATTCTCAGATATGACCTCCAAAGCATAAGCAATCAAAGAAACAATAGATAAACCAGACTTCATTAAAATGAAAACTTTTTTTTTAAAAAGGGCATTCTTTTTTTTTTTTTTCAACGTTTATTTATTTTTGGGACAGAGAGAGACAGAGCATGAACGGGGGAGGGGCAGAGAGAGAGGGAGACACAGAATCGGAAGCAGGCTCCAGGCTCTGAGCCATCAGCCCAGAGCCCGACGCGGGGCTCGAACTCACTGACCGCGAGATCGTGACCTGGCTGAAGTCGGACGCTCAACCGACTGCGCCACCCAGGCGCCCCAAGGGCATTCTTTATCAAGAAAGTAAATAGACAACCTACAGGGCAGAAAATATTTGCAAATCATATATCTGATAAAAGCCTAATATCCAGAATATTTAAAGAACACCCATGACTTAACAACAAAAAGACAAAAAATCCAATGTAAGAAGGGGGCAAAGGACGTGAACAGACACTTCACCAGAGAAGATACACAAATGGTCAACAAGCATATGAGAAGATGGTCAACACCATTAGTCATTAGAAATGTATATTAAAACCACAAGGAGGGAGACGGCTGGCTGGCTGGCTCGGTTGGTGGAATGTGCAACTCTTGATCTCAGGGTTGTGAGTTCAAGGCCCACACTGGGTGTGGAGCCTACTTAATCATAAACAAAAACAAAACACGAAACACAATGACATGTCACTTCATACCCACTAGGATAGCAATTTTAAAAAACTGGAAAACGACAAGTGTTGGAGAGGATGTGGAGAAATGAAACCCCGTGTACATTGTTGTTGGAAACGTAAAATAGTGTATTTAGTTGCTGTGAAAAAGTTTAGCATTCACTCAAAAAGTTAAACATAAAACTACCAGATGACCCTTCTTACACTCTATACACAAAAGAATCGAAAACAGATCCACAATTCCACTGTTAAGTCTATACCCGAAAGGACTGGAAAGGGCATATAAGTGAGTACAGATACGCACATGTTCATAGTGGCATCAATGACAATAACCACAAGGTGGAAACAGTTCAAATGTCCATCAAAGGATGAAGGGATAAGCAAATAGTGGGATATGTATGTAGAGAATATTTTCTTTAAATGTCTGTTTATTTTTGAGAATGACTGGGGAAGGGGCAGAGAGAGAGGGAGACAGAGAATCCCAAGCAGGCTCCATGCTGTCAGCGCAGAGCCCGACGTGGGGCTCGATCGCACACACCGTGAGATCACAACCTGAACTGACATCAAGAGTCAGACGCTTAACCTACTGAGCTACCCAGGAGCCCTGGGAAATATATGTAATGGAATATTACTCAGCTGTCAAAAGGAAGTACTGATAGCTGTTGCAACATGAACAGATCTTAAAAATATGCTCTCTTAAAAAAAAAAAAAAAAGGAAGCCAGACACGAAAGGTCACAAACTGTATGATAGAAATGTTTGGGAAGTAGACAGAGGTGGTGCTTGCTCAACATTGCTCCACTAAATGCCACTGAACTGTTCATTTTAAAATGGTTTTTAAACCATTTGTGGGCCGCCTGGGTGGCTCAGTCGGTTAAGCGTCCGACTTCGGCTCAGGTCGCGATCTCGCGGTCTGTGAGTTCAAGCCCCGCATCGGGCTCTGTGCTGACAGCTCAGAGCCTGGAGCCCGTTTCAGATTCTGTGTCTCCCTCTCTCTCTGGCCCTCCCCCGTTCATGCTCTGTCTCTCTCTGTCTCAAAAATGAAATAAACGTTAAAAAAAAAAAGTTTAAAATGGTTCCTTTTGTGTGTGTGAAGTTCACCTGAAAAAGTTATTTTTTAAATAGGTTGACAATTTCAATACTGTTAAGAGAAGTGCCATTACAGAATGGTTATGTACCTAAATATGTTGGCTTTTAGAGAAAATATAGTAGTCATCCCACACATTTTTTAATAAATTAGTAAATGCTTCAATCAATCAATGAATAACACTATCTTAGAAAAACAGTCTATTGGAAGGAGCACAGAGAAGATTCCAAATAAACTTCCAAGCAACATAACAGAATCACTGCCAATGATATCACTGTTTTGTGTCAAACCATTACCAACTGAAACTGAAAAAAATTAAAACTATCCATAAATTTGCCAAGATAGCATGTAATACCATGACATAATGGCGAGTTTTTCCCAAGTATGTTATTTGTTTATTTTATATTTTGGTAATTCCTATCCCTGTCTCTACTGAAGAATGTTCTTTTTTTCCAAATTAAAACTAGCTAAAAACTATTTAAAGAACACTAAGCGACAACATTTGTCTCTGCTCTGAAGCTCAGTCAGCTGAAAAAATAAAGTTGAGAAACTGACAATTAATTTTGTTGCTGTTAAATCAAAACGCAGAACATTCTGAGTTTGTTTATAATTTTGAAATGTGTTTGTACTGACAGGATATTTTCTTTTACATTATGTGTTTTAAAGCTTCAAAGTTTATTTCTATAAAAAAATGACTTTTTTTTAAAAGAGCGCGGTTTGATCATTAATAAAGTTTAGCCTAGGTGTATGTATATATCACTCAGGATCTAACCTGTTAAACAAAAACTACTCTAGGTTGTCTAAAGCAGAAGGAATTCAGTACAAGGAACTGGCTGCACAGACGGTGAAAGGAAAGCTCCATTGATCACCTGAGGGACTCCAGCGGTTAGCAATGGCAGGGAGTTGCTATGCCCCTACAGCTGAAAGAACAAAGCAAGGTGCCCAGGGGCCAAGATCATGTGGCTGAAGCTGGAATCATCATGAGCCAGGGGCCTTGGAAGAGACAAAGCCTCAGCTTGACATACAGGACACACAGGGAGCAGAAATACCCTGGCTTTTCCCTTCTTCCCACCCTCCAATCCCTCCTCAGTACATCCCACTGGGAAACCCAGCCAGAAGCTAGCTGGTTAGAAAAGGAGCCTGGGAAAGAGAGGCTTTAGAGACCCGCCTTCCTCCAAGAAGTAGAGAGGCAAGCAGGAAGGAGTAAGAATGAATCTGAGGCCAAGGCCAAGGACCAACACAGAAGGCAAAACTAATTCGCATGTGATGGGTACAATATTACATGAACTAGAGACATGGAATCATACACGTTCTGCCTCAGGATTTTACCACCTATTTTGGGAAACAGGCCATCGGACGATTACCTTATTAGTACACGGTTCACCCCTGTATATAATAAAAATAGCACAAATAATAAGTAAAACACTTTATCTCACAAATAAGAAAAACAGCATTTCACAGAGCACTTTCATACACATTATTTCCATTTTTGAGATGAGGAAGTTAAAGCTTGAGAGTTGCCATGAACCTGAACCCGCCGTGATCCCCGATGCCTCCCTCCATCAAAGCCCCTCATTCACACCACGGACTCCCACCAGTTATTCTATTTCTCAAATCCGTCCACTTCCTTCCACCCAGCATCTTGTACCTCCGGGCTACATAGTCTCTCACCTGGATTACTACTATTGCCACAGATAATTTCCCTGGGTTCACCCTGTTCCCCTCCCGTTTGTTTTTCACACAAACATGACAGTGCTACTTTTTTACTTTCGACCCCCTTCAAATCCTTCCCATTACTCTTGAATTAAAGACCAAAGCCCTCAATGTAACCTAAACCACCAGGCAAAGTCTGGCCTCCCCCCAACCTTTCATCCCCATCCCATGCCTCTTCTCCCTAAGCTCCAGCCACACTAATCTGCTGTGTCAGTTTTTCCAAAGTACAGCCTCCCTCTAACTGCAGGGACTTTACATATGGTGGTCCTTCTGCCCAGAATATAATCCCCATTTCCCCTGGGGCCTCACCCCCCCCCACAGTCCTAGTTATTATGAGGCCATAAATGGCTTTTTATTTCTGGAAAAAAATGACTTATTTCATAATTTATTCATTCAACAAGTATCGATAATTGCCACACACACAGGCATAGACACACACACACACACACACACACACACACACACACACACACACACTGCATACATATAGGTTGATTCATCTTCCTGCCTCTAACAGCTGCCCCCCTCGGTTTCTCCTATACAAATTGAATGGTTTAATAATAATAGCAATAATAAAGGACAAGAGCAAATGCTACTATTTATTTAGAACTCTGAAGTCTTTTCATCAGCCTGAGCCATGGGAAGAATTGAGTCATTGGATTCTTAGACTCAAGTTGGCCACAAACATATTGTTGGTGACGTGGGTTTTGAAATCCTAAACATGGCAACAAGAAGATCAGATACCCTACTAATGAGCAGCATTTTTCCTACTTTCCCACTAAGGACTTTCAGGAGTTCTCCCTCCTTGGGGCCCTAGTTGGCCTTCCTATTGTACCAGCAACACTAGGTTTCTGCAGGAATTACTACTGCAACAAAGGGACTTGCACTCAAGCAAAAGCCTCCTGGTCTTGAGGGCTTTCGGGTGAAAGGGTAAGTGCTCCCACTTTCTGTTCTAGTTCTGTGAAAGGAGGAAGGGCATGGGCTGACACCCTTGACATGACTCCCTACCCCCAGCGCTGCCTCTCCTCTACTGGCAGGGGAGAGGGAAGGGGTCCCTTCCACCCCCTAAAGTGAGAGAACAGACTGTCAAAGAGTCATGCCTAATCATGGCCCTGAAAGTCAAACAGACCAGGGCTCAGATTCTGAGTCTGCCACTTTCCAGCTGTGTCTTCTCCTGTAGCTCTGCTATCAAATCTGGTAGCAACTAGCCCTGTAAATTAACAAAGACAGGGGCGCCTGGGTGGCTCAGTCGGTTAAGCGGCCAGCTTCAGCTCAGGTCATGATCTCGCGGTCCGTGAGTTCGAGCCCCGCATCGGGCTCTGGGCTGATGGTTCGGAGCCTGGAGCCTGCTTCGGATTCTGTGTCTCCCTCTCTCTCTGCCCCTCCCCCATTCATGCTCTGCCTCTCTCTGTCTCAAAAATAAATAAACGTTAAAAAAATTTTTTTAAAACATAAAATAAAAAAAATAAATTAACAAAGACAACACAAAATCAAATATTTAGTTTCTTGGTCGTATGAGATACATTTCAAGCGACCCAAAGTCCAGTGGCCATCATATTGGGCAGCACAGACAGATTATTTCCATTGTCTAGAAAAGCCGACTGGACAGCAATGGTCTAGAGAAAGTCACACAGCCCCTCTCTCCGAGCTTTCATTTCCTCACCTGTCAAATGAGATCATGCACAAGATCATGCGTATAAAGCACGGTGCTTGGCAGAGTGACCCCTCGATATGTTCTCTCCCTCCCATTCCTCAAGGGGTAGGTGCTACTTGAGGGCAGGGATCTCATTTCATCATTTTTGCATCGCCAGTGCCTTCCTAGCACAATATCCAACTCATAGGAGATGCTCGATAGATATTTGCTGAACCTTGCACTTAACATTTCGCATCAAGCTCAGACCTAAACTTTCCCTACCATCACCTGATGCACTAGGGATGAAGAAAAGAAGACATTTTTTGTATGTGATATGCACACACTCAAATACAGGGCCCAATACTTAGTAAAAGAAGGAAGGAGGAAAGCAAGGAAGGAAAGAAGGCCCACTAGCTAACAGCTGCCAACGCTTGGTCACTACAATGTGAAGCCCTCTCTTCATATCGCTTTATTTAATCCTCACAAAAACCCTATGAAATGTCATTTTAATCTCCATTTTACTGGTGAAAACACCAAGGCTCAGACACTCAAAGCCAAAATGCAAACCCGTATCATTCTGAATTCAAACTTCACGCTCTTGGTGATTATATACTATAGTCGCCCAGTGATGAAGGCATCCTATCTGTCCCTTGTCTGCTCCAATAGATTCTTGGGGTGATGACATGAGATAATACTTGCGAACACTCTTTGTGAGCTCTAAGTGTCATGCAAAGGGGCCATTATTATTTTGTCCTCACTACTGTGGAGCTCTCCAGCCCTCAAGCCGTAGGGTCTGGCTTAGACCACAGGCAAAGCTACAAGTCACCTAACATCTCAACGCCTACCTCAAAATCCAAATAACAATGACAGGATACTAATACCGTGCATGCCTTATAGGATTGTTGTGAGGATTATATAGATTAATATACTTAAAGTATTTAGAACAGATTCTTTAGTTCCATATAAATGTTACCCATTAATATTATTACTATTATTATTACATGGTGAAGACATAGGAATGGAAATATCTTAGAATGGAAAAATACCCTGAATCGAGGAAAAGGGTCTAGATTCTCTTTTTTTTTTTTTTTAATGAGTCAAAGTAAATGAGAGGGTTCTCTGTGATATTTATTATCTATCATTAAATCAGACCCTCCTATGCAGATAATCCGACTAGAATACTTCAGCATTTGGGGGTCAACGTTCAAACCAGTCCCCAGCTCTGGGTCTTAACTGCGGATATCAGCCAATGAACAACCTGGTGCAACTCAGTCTGTCAGGTGGAGACATTACGGGGAGAGAGGTACTCATGGCCCAGAGCATTTGAAAACAGAAGGCTGGCAGCTAGGCCAACATCCCCTGGCAATCACAAAACAAGTTTCAGAGGTGTGGACAATGTACAACAGTGACCAATGGACAAAATTCCCCCTTGTATGGACTCCTGGAAGCCCCGAAGCTACTGGGTTAATAGTCAGAGATTAAGAATTAATATTCGAGTCCACCGCTCAATGCTAATGGTGTTTATTACTTATTGGCTTCTATCATCCCAAAATGACCTATTGCACCTGGATCTCAGAGAGCTTGTCTCACAAAATTAACGGTTTACCTCAACTCCACTTGGAGGGTGGAGTCAGGGGAACTTGATTCAATTTATTATCCAACGTTTGCTTGACGCCAGGGATATGGAATCCAGTCCTGAAAAGTCAAGGGCCTCCACGATGAGAGATACTTGTAGGCTCAGAATAATGCATTTCGAGGGGGTGCTCTTTTATTTTCCCCTTCATGTGAATAAGTACAGAGGATGACTCCCCAGTGAACTACAGAGAACCCGACCCAGGAGGTGAGCAGCACTTCCTGCAAGCAAGTTGTAGAGAGGAAGCAACAGAGATTCCCAGAGTCCTAGGTCACTGAGACTCAGCCTCACACATAGCAGGGGCTTGAAACCAAAACGGGGCAATTGAAAGTTGCTGGATGGGAAGTTTCCATTCCTGACATAATCCACTGACTCTGGCTGGCAGTTGGCTAAATGATGCCCAGGGTAAAAAAAAAAAAAATTTGAAGACCTCCAGGATTTTACTTAGCATTTGAGAAGGTGGTGGTATTATTTGCCGAGAGACAGTCCAGCAGGAAGAATGTGGTATAAAGGAGAAGAGAAAGGAAAAACCAGTTTATACTGAGCACCTCTACTTATCAAGCACTGAACCAGACACTTTCCATGCATTCTTTTTTTTTTTTTAATTTTTTTTTAATGTTTATTTTTGAGAGAGAGAGAGAAATTTGAGCAGGGGTGGGGCAGAGAGAGAAGGAGACACAGAATCTGAAGCAGGCTCCAGGCTCTGAGCTGTCAGCACAGAGCCCGATGCAGGGCTCGAACTCATGGACCATGAGATCATGACCTGAGCTGAAGTCGGACGCTCAACCAACTGAGCCACCCGAGCGCCCCTCCATGCATTCTTTTATTTAATCTTCACTGAAATCTATAAGGTAGGTATTAGTTACTATACCCATTTTACAGATAAGGAAATTGAGGTTCAGAAAGCTACATAACTGATGTAAGACATTACAGTTCTTAAATATTAAGATGAAATTCAAACTTAGGTCTTTCCTGCCTGGAAGCTCACGACCTTTCTAATGCATTCCAACTGACTGCCAGGGATATTATCCCAGAGCATCTTCATACCAGTCCATGATGTAGACATTATTATCCCCATTTTACAAAATAAGAACCCTCAGAGAGTCAGTGACGTGCCAGTAGAACTGAATGGCGTGAGCCCAGCTGCTGGAGGCAGATAAATCCTGGATTCAAATCTCGGTGTTATCGTGTATCAAGCACGTGACTTAGGTTATTTAATCCCCCATCTGCAAGGCAAGCATAACAATATGTGCTTTATGAGGTTGCCGTAAGGATATAAGGAGAACTCATGCGTGGCATGAGTCCTCAATAAATGTAGCTGCTATTCTGTCATCATCGTCCAACTCACATTTCTTTTATGAAATTAAATAAAAAATAGTACACGACACAGCACACTATATGCGACACGGTAAGTATTCAATACATGATAGCTCGTATCTTATGGTTAGGTATTAAAATGGCCTTTGTACTCTCCTCTTCTGACTCAAAAACCCACAAGGGAAGCCCCTGTCCTGTCTCACCGGCAGGATTTCCTCCATAATAAAACTCCGAGTTCACTCAGGTGCAATGTGATCTCTCTTCCCCTTGACTCTGGCAACCACTGCAAGCCACCTCCCCCCAGGCTCAGGGCAGAATAATATCCCTGTCCTTCCTCTGAGGGATGTAAGGCGGCTTAAATAATTAACAGTTGTAAGGTGCTTTGAAAAGAGAGCGCAAAACACCATAAATTCCAAGAATTAATTCATAATATCAGCGGTGGGCTTGACAATTATATATGTCATATTTGTTCAGCTGTGAGAATGGTTCAGAACGTCAAAGTTTGGAGTGTGGTCCAAATCTCTCAAGACCAAGGATTTCCTGCAACTTTATATTGTCTGTATTCTCTAAGGCTAAGATTGTAAAGTTCCAATCTCCTAAACACAGTGCTAGGAATGGTTGCATTTTATTAATTTTTTTTTTTTTTAATCTCTCCACTCCTCAGACCTAACTTGCACTGCAGTGGGGGTTTTGGACACCAAATGGTGGAGTGAAAAGGACACAAGGCATGGGGTTTGCAGAGGGTCTTTAGAGTTCTAGCTCCATCACTCTAACTGGCAACACTTGCCTTATTTAACCTGAGTTTTCATTTCCTCCTTAGAAAAAGAAAAAGGCTAATGGCAGTGCGAGTAATTCAGGTTGTGAAAATGGACTAATGAGCTAATGCTTGGATATACCTTCACCAGAAGTTTACTGAGTATCGGATCCTGTGCCAGACTCCTATTAGACAATAGCAATCACAAAACAAAAATTCCTTGGTCTTAACAGTCAAAAAAAGCAAATGAACTGATGATCGCAATAAGATGGGCTAAGATCTTGCCACTCCAAGTGTGGTCCATGGACCAGTGGCAGCAATGGCACCTCAAAGATGGTTTAAAATGCAGAATTGTGGTCCCATCTCAGACCTCTTTAATCGGAATCCGCATTGTCACAAGGTTATGGAGGTATTTCTAGGCGCGTTAAGGACTGAGACGTCCTGGGCTCAGGGCAGTGTTTAAATAAGTGCAGGTGTTGTAGGGCTACAAACTGGACAAGATACAATGCAGCTGGTATCTAGATGGGAGTGGGCAGGAGAGAAGCGAAGGGAGGCTGGTGTAGGCTGTTGGGCACTCAATCCAAAGGGGTGGCAAAATGCAAAAGCAGACACCTGAACCAGCACGACGCCTTCAAGACGCTATAAGGAACTCAATATTTCAGCAACGGGCTTAGGACTTTTACCAATAGTGTGACTGATAGTTGGTTGTCCTTATTCAAACATGATAACCCTTGAAAATCATCTAAGGTCCTTTCAAGGTGTTTACTGCAGCGTGCCTGCATGCATATAAACCTGCATCTGAACTGGAGCTTTTGTTTTTATTTTTTTTATGGTTTTTTTTTTTTTTTTTTTTGAGAGACAGAAAGAAACAGAGTGTGAGTGGGGGAGGGACAGAAAGAGGAAGACAAAGAGTCCAAAGCAGGCTCTAGGCTCTGAGCTGTCAGCACAGAGCCCAACGCAGGGCTCAAACTCAAGAGCTCTGAGGTCGTGACCTGAGCCGAAGTCAGATGTTCAACCGACTGAGCCACCCAGGTGCCCCCCCCTTTTTTTTTAACTTGAGCTTTAACTATAAGTGTTTCTGTCCTATAAACTGCCTATACATTCACTGGCAGGGAGTACCAACAGTATGTGGATAAGTCACATTAAAATCTATAATGGGAAATGTCCCCTTTCAAATGTGTTTGATGTTGTTGGGAAAAAAAAAAAAGAGAGAGAGACACGTACAGGCAAAGACCCAGGGGAGAGAAGGAGGGAGGAAGGAAGAAAAAAGAGTAAAGGAAAAGAAAATGAAAAAAGGAAAGAAAAGAGAGGAAGGGGGGGTTGAAGAAAAGGCATGATTCTTTTCAGATGCGCTTTTCTTACATTTTGTACAAAAAACAAGTCAGTCAGCTTGACTATGCTTCATGCCTGGTTTCTGCTCTTCATGGGCACTTTCATGGTTTGGATTGAACTCTTTGTACTCTCTCGGTCATTTATTGACTTCAATTTTGTCATTTTCTGTAAAGAGTTTTAGGGATGCTTTGTAGTGGTTCAATATATTTAAAATTTGTCCAAACTCCTCAGGGCTGGCTCCCAAGGCCTTCGTAATGGGACGCTTGCCTGCCTTTCTAGCCTCACCCAATTCCCTATTCCCCACCGACAAATAACATATTCCCTTCCGAGAGATTACCCAGCCCTGGCACATGCAGTCCTTTTGAAACACTCTTTCTTCTGCCAAGAGGCCTTTATCTTCAGGAAAATCCTCACTCGCTCTTCAGTAGGAATCGTTGCCATGGGGACCATTTACTTGGGACTTACTATACGTTCTCGGCAATTTGTAGTCACTCTTACCTAAGACACGCAACTTCTTATCTGCACCCAAGTCCTCGTGTCAGGCTCCATTTTCTAGAGAACCCAAACCGTAACACTGAACACAGGCAAAGCACCTTCACACGGACGATCTAATTTTAACCTCAAACTATCCAGGGTTGTATACGTATCAGGTACATTCAACCCTTATTTTAAACACTGATCACTAACCAAGTATTCCCTAAGCAGCTGTTATCCTGGGCGCCGGTCAGTACATTATTTTACTCTACTCTCACTCTTTGGGAACACATGGGATTTTTTTTTTTTAACGTTTATTTAGTTTGAGACAGAGAGAGACAGAGCATGAACGGGGGAGGGGCAGAGAGAGAGGGAGACACAGAACCGGAAGCAGGCTCCAGGCTCTGAGCCATCAGCCCAGAGCCTGACGCGGGGCTCGAACTCACGGACCGCGAGATCGTGACCTGAGCTGAAGTCGGACGCTTAACCGACTGAGCCACCCAGGCGCCCCGGGAACACATGGGATTTAATCCTTGCCTTTTATATGCTCAGGCTCTCAGATTTGTTTGACCTTCATAGGCATCTCATCCAGGCGTTGGCCCCGCACAGGGAGCCCGGCCAGGGAACCCCGGAGCGTGAGCAGTTTCTGCTCGACCGCTTCTAACAGGGGAGGAATCCCTTCCTGACAAGGGCTTTCTTCACAATATCCTTCTGCGTGTTCAGCTAAAATCTTTGGATCTCCCACCCACCAGTTCTGGTACTGCTCTCTGTTCCTTCACAGAAGGCCAGCTCTCGCTTCCAGATCATTTTTATAGAATCGGGATTATGAGTATTAAGTGAAACTAGAGGGTCGTCATCTACCATTTCCTCATTTCAGAGTAAAAGACGAAGCAGCCTGTCGGTGACAAACCGCACGTGAGTGAAATGCCTGCACTTAAACCTCCTCCGTGGTAAGCAAGCCTCTTGCCCCAACAGCCTGTGGTCTCTCATCCACCCTGATGGATTCGGTCAGTGTGCAAGCCACCTGTGCACACGTCGTGTGTGTGCGCTCCCCGTTGTTTCCGCTAACAGCTCTCAGCTTTGGCGAGACTTGTGAAGTAAGCAAAGATTGGATGTTAGTATGCCTCATTAAATGCTCAGTTGCTTCTAATCAAAGTCATTAAATTCTTTTGCTAGTTCCTATCAAAACCATGGTGCTTTTCATGGAAGACCAATTTATTATTCATTCAACAAATATATGTTCGGTATATAGCATATGTCAGGTATTGCTAGGTGCTGAGAGCCACACAATTGAAAAAGACGCGGTCTCAGCGATCCAAAAGCTCCCCGCAATCAAGCTGGGAAGACACGAACACTAACTGAGAGGCTAAGGGTATGGACTCTGGTGTCAGAAGGGCCTGAGAGAGAATTCCTGCTCTCCCACTTACTAATTACATAACTCCGGACGAGTTACTTAATGTCGGTAGATCGCTATTACATCATTAGCAAAATGGGGTTATGTAATACACTATTAACTTCAGCGTATTCTAAGGATGATTAATGACTCAATAAATTGTAGCCATCTTTATATGGTACATAATTACTGCTTAATAAGGTATAACCATTATTATAGTCACTATAATTAATAAAGATTCTGTTAATTTAGCAAATGTTTATTCTATTTCCTCTGAGAGGCCATCTATCATTTATGGTTGACATGGACATGGGCCATCCAGAAAGGAGAGACTTTCTGAGCCGCTGCGGAGGATGTGACGAACACACAGGCCCCCAGCTGCCAGCAACACCAGGGTCCAGATTAGCTGGAAGGAGCTGCTTTGCCTGGGGTCACAGCTTTCCCCAGGGCAGCCCATGTCCAGAAGATCAGGCAAAGTGGGGATATAAATCCCAGCCATGTCAGCACAGGCCAGATCAACTCTCATGAGCAATACCCCTTCCAGCCCTCCTCACGGGCCCACTCAGATTTCTCCCTCTGCCCCATCCTGCTTGCTCACAGGTGCTGATCTCTAAGAGCCCACATCCCCAGCTCTATCCCCACCTCTGCCTCCAGAACATCCCACCGGCTACAGTATTATACAGTCACTAAGAACACGGGCACCGGACCCACTCTGCGTGGGTCTCATGCCTGACCTCCACTCTCTGGGGACTCTTGGATGAGTCCCTTAATGGAATGTTGTCTTGGTTTCTTTAACCATAAAATGGGAATTATATCAGCACCTCCCTCATAGAAGCATGATGAAGATCGAATGAGCTACTCCGTGGGACACGCTTAAGAAGAGTGACTTTTAATCACTCAGGAAATGCTAGTTGTTGCTACTCCCAACATTACCATAGACTAGGCCCCACGCCACACCCTGGGAGCACAGAGAGAGTTCACGCGCCGCAACCCCTGCCCACGAGACGTCTGCATCCGAATCAGAAGAACGTGCTGTGGTCGGGGAGGGAATCCGTGAATGAGACACACGATCCTCCCGCAGCTGGGGAAAACATGGGGCGAGCCTACATAGTGAAGGCCTACATAGAGGAGGGGACCCTCCTGCGACTATATAAAGAACAGGAGAAGTGTGAAATGAGATTCACGTCTGGCCCTGACATCCAGCCTACCTTCCCCCGCTCTAAACAGTGGTAAACACTAATAACAGTGCACACTGCCATCCGACAGCACATAAAGGATTCTCACGTCCATTCTCTTCCCATCTGCTTCTTCATTGCCACTAAAAAGTGGAACTCTAAAACCCCAACAATTACCTCCACTTTGAGGTCAGGTGAAATCTCTGCCCCCAAGCTCCGCCCCCCCACCCCCACCCACCCCCCCGCCCCACCACAAAAAGCAAAACAAGAAAGTGTTAAGTCAATTGGATTTCTGGGAGTTCTACTCAGGAAATACAAGAATTATTTCACCCGAAGTAATCACAAGGCTATGCACGTAGTAAATACTACAGTCAGGAATTTCTTCCATTCACAGTCTTTACCAGTAGGGGCAGCTAAAAATGAATATATACAGTATTGGTCCCTGTGAGCAATTTTTTTTCTCATAAATTTTATTGATACCACAAATAAAAATACAAGGTTTGTTACTTGTGCTTATAACCTATTCAAATATGGAGCAGGGTGATTTTTACGTTTGATTACCATCTACTTGACTTATGTATTTTAATAAAGCCAGCAATGTGTGTATATTCTCTCAATATTCATGGGCAGTCATGGGAACTGTAAATTACATTAAACATTAACTTGCTTAGGACTGACACTGTTACATAAAAACAAATGACATATTCAGCTTTTTTTCCGTACCTCCATTTAAAGAACCGAGAGGGCAAGAAAAACATAAGGAAGAACGTGTGTTCATTTTATCCTCCCAACGATCTCGTGAAACAAAAGTATCATCCGCATTTTACATACGAGGAACAATGAGGTTCGCAGTTGTTGTCCGTAGGACAGATAAGCAATGACTAACAAAATCATGACCAACACAACACAAACAAGGGCTCTGTCTTGGCAGCCACGTTCCACAGGGAGAATTAAAGTGTGGGGACCAAAAGACCCAAGTTCACATTGTAGGTCTGCCACCTACTATTTGGGTGACCTTGGGCAATGTTTTCGAACCTCTGTGTGCCTTAGTCATCCCAGCTGTAAAATAGTAGGTAAAGCAACACCAGCCTCTCAGACTTACTGTGAGATTCACGGAGGTGCAGGATGTAGTGACTGTTCAAAAGTTATTATCCTCCTTGTCCCACTTCCTGCCCATGTTCCTAGGTCCTCTTGTTCTTCCTGTAAGTAAGGGGTTTCTTCGGTCACAATATCAAATCCTGCTTCCCCCTCCCCATTGATTGATTCAGTACGGAAAAGAACAGCTGCGTTGGGTCCCCCACCCAACCAGCCCAGCATCTTGATACTGCCTCCCCGACCCCCCTGACACCTCCCCTGAAACCCCACAGTCCTTCATTACTAACAGCTTCCTTTTAGAAAGAGATGCCAACCCAGGCCTGAATCAAAAGCGGGAGTTCCTAGAATCGCAGCGGTGGAGGGACCTCTTATACGGCTTGCACAGAGCTTCCCCTACAGAGGACTTGTTCCACAGGCTACAAACGACTGCAACATGTCTACTTAATTGATATGTCTGTCTTCGGGTGTCCCAGTGCCCGTTTTAGACCAAGTGAAAAACAACAACAACAACAACTGCAGTAAGGTCATGTCCTTACCTTTGATTCCCCACCCTTTTCAAGTGCTCTGATTCCTTTTTTGCAGAAGATCTAGTAACATTTTATAGAACCAGAACTCTACAAAATACAGTTTCAAAGATGTGGCCTCAAGAGCAAGAACTTGGGTGGGGAGATGGCTTCTAAATCTACAGAGACTCTTGCTAAAACCTTAAGTTCTAGAACCTGAGAGGTGAGACAGTATTGAGCATTATCTAGGTCAACCCTTTCATGGGGGTAACCCACGGGGACTGAGAGGCTCAGAGATGGCAAGTGACTTCCCCAAAGTCAGCCAGCAAGCTGGTGGCAAATGTGAGACTTGAACCCAGTTCTCTGAGCCCCATGCTAATATTCCCCGGGTCACCACAGAGCCTTTCGGTTTTTAGCCTAGGCCATCAGGTTGAAGTAAGAGGGTGTGTCTAGTGCATCCATTCATTGGTTCAATCATCCATTCCTTTACAAATCCTCCTGTATGCAAGAAAACACACCAAGCACTAAAGACGTAAAAGCTCTGGCCTCTCCCTTCTAGGAGTTCACACTCTAGTGTGAATTAGGACACATAAAGGAACAAACAGAGAGCACAGTGCTCTCAGCGAGGTATATACAACAAAGTAGGCAAATGGAGAGGCAAGTGATTCTAGAGGGAAAAGAAGCACATGCCACGTGACTAAGGTCTGGGGAGGAGGATTAGAGAGGGCATCCGCAACAGAGGACAAGGCTTGTGCAACGACACAGTGATGGCATGGCAAAGGGAGCTTGGATGCTTGCTAACAGGCCTCACCTGGAGACTGGGCACAGAGCAGGAACTTGTGGCATTCCCACAGCTTGGGATCTGCCACTTCCCTTCCTACGTTGTTTGTTCATTAGTTCATTCACTCATTCACTCATTTAATAGTGCTAGTGATTGGCATTCACTATGGGTTCTGGACATGTGGAATACATCAGCAGGTCCTGTCCAGCCACCGAGCCTCTACTCATCCCTCTTCAGACAGACACACACACACACACACACACACACACACACACACACACACACAAATACACACATATGGTAATTTTCTTGCTCTTGGTTTAATAAGCACATTAAAGGACAGTAACTGTCCTGCATATAAGAGAGACTCCATCAATTAAAGCTCCCCTTGGCCTGATAAAACTCTCCACTGGCTTTTAAAAAGACCTGCCCGACTGGCTTGGGGCATTTCTCACACTTCATAACTCTCCGCAGTTGCCCGCTCTTCCCCAGGACCTTCCCAGGGTAATAACTGCCTTTCAGAAGGTTACTGTTTCCCTGTTCCATAAATGTGAAAGAGTTCAGTCTCCAACCAGAGTGCCCACTGGATACTCCAGTATTTCCGTTCCTTTTCAGAATTGCAGAAATACTTCTTATAGCTCAGGCTAAATTTGTAACAGATCACCTGCTTCTGAGAGTTAGACAGATGCCTCTACCTTGAGACAATCGATCTTCACTTTTCTCATAAGAATTTCCTCTGAGGAAACACGGTAGAAGAACCAGCAAAGCATGGAGCTTGGTTACCAGAGAGAATTGAATTTGATTTGTGAACAAATTGTTTTGCTGTTCTGTGACTCTATTTACTGAATCAGTAAAATGGAAATAGTAAGACCTACCCAATAGGGTTATTACTAGCATAAAATAAGACAGTATGGGTAGGGGCTCCCGGGTGGCTCAGTCAGTTGAGTATCTGACTCTTGACTTCAGCTCAGGTCATATCTCACAGCTCACAGATTCGAGCCCCACCTTGGGCTCTGCCCTGACAGCAAGGCACTCGCTCTCTTTCTCCCTCTCCCTCTCTCTCTTTCTCTCAAAATAAATAAATAAAGTTTGAAAAAAAAAAAAAACAGAGAGAGAGCATGGTAATAGCATCTGATATACAAGGGGTGTTTAATGACTATAACCAAAGAAGATTGCAACCAGGCAGACTGTGTTTCTTGACAAACTGTGAGGTCTCAAGTCTCCAAAGGCAACCAAGGACAAAGTTCCCCCAAAAAGAGTTCAATAATGGTCTTCGTTGACTATTTCCTTGCATTAGTAATAACTCATTAATACACCTGCAAGCTAGATGTTACCCTTCCTTGGGGATCAAATTACAAAGGCTACTTACCTATGGGGAAGTCCACATTTAATTCATAATTTATTAATGAAACCGGAATGTATTTTTTTGTGGTTATTCATTTAACAGTTCTACTTCTCACCGGCGGCCATGTGTCCCTGCGTGGGCAACAAAGTTCTCTGATTTAGTCTTCCTGCCATAATTACACATGTCAGAGAAATACCATAAAGAACAAATGAGATAAATGTCCATACAACACTGTGCTTCTTTAATGTCATTTCCCCAGTAATTAAAATTGAAAGAAACATTAAAATCCTCCCTGCTTACCATCAGCTAGTGTTCGAGGAAAAAAAAAAAAAGAGACAAACCGAAGAAAAGGAAAAACAACAACAACAACAACAAAAAAAAAAAAACAAAAAAGTTAGCTGTAAAAGAAAGAAACCTTCATTATGAGTTTTATTGTTCCAACTACTGTAAACTGTGTAGGAATCGGAGCTGCAAAGCTACCCATTAAACTGTCTGCTCTTTCCTGTTTAAACAAGGCCCCTCTTGGGCTGGGGCCGCCTGAGCCTTCATGGGTCTGCATCCAGGAAGGAAGACGTTTCTACGGTAACCGCTGAGGCCTTCTCTGGAGGTTCTCTGGGAGAGGCCAGGGTCTGGTGCAAGTGACAAACCCCAGTTCCCTTGATAATGTACAGAAAGGTAGCAGCCCTGATGTCCAGGCGTGAGCAGAATGAGAGCATTCAGGCGTGAAATCCCTTTCAATCGGCTGTTGTTCCCCACCCCCCCACAACCCCGCCCCCAGTTGGAGAATTCACTTTGTGCAGCTCTTTTGAGAAATGGCCGGCCTAGGCTCAGTGGTGTATAAATAATAAATATTCCAGAAGGAAAGATATTTGGGGGATTTGGGAAGGAGGCTAGTCGGCTTCCCTTTGTAATTTGGTTCAAGTTTTTAGAAGGCCTGAAAGCGTAAAAGATCATGGAGAATCAAGTAACAGATCGCAGCCCAAGAGCCTCATTTTATAAATGGGGAGAGAAGTCACGAGAAGGGGGCTGGGGGCGGGTGGGGGGGGGGGAAGAGCAGTCAAAATCACAGAAGGAGGTGGTCAGTATCAAAACATATCCTAAGCGCCTGGTGAATAAGGCCTGCATTGTAGAATTGGGACCGTCACCATCCAGTGCGGTAAATAGTCACATGGGGAGCTGGACAAGAAGCGATGGGGATATAAAACAAAGAAGAAAGAGAGCTTGAGCTGAGACTCAAAGAATAAGTAGAAGTTGCTATCGTGTATTAGCATTACAATGTGCTAGGCACAGTATGGGCACTGTCACGTTCATCTTCACAACATCTCTCTTTGGTGGGTGGCTAGTCTTTGACTACAAATTTTTTTAAAGAGATAGAACAGGTTTAGGGGAGTCACTGGCCCACACAGCTGGCAGATGACAGAGTCCGAATTCAAACCCGCATCAGTCTGATTCCTACACCCACGCTCCTTTTGTTGACCACCGATACGCTGCCTGCCATACACAAGTGCAAGAGTCTAGGATGTGGGTGAGCTGGGGACCGTGTTCTTGGAAAAGAAACAAACAGTACAGGCAAAGAGACAGAGGTACCACATATAATGTCTCCGCCTGGTATCTGACCAACTTGAAGTGGCACCGACGATCTCTCCCAGTCTTGTCTAGGCCTAAGGAAGCCTCAGCACTGCTTCTGAATTCTAAGAACCTGTTCTTGGCCATAGTGGGACCATCTGAGGCTTACCCAACAGTAAAATCCTGCACACAGTTGGTGGCCTGGATGTAGCCCCTCCATCCCTCATGGAAGTCGGAGTAATAAAAGCCATAATGAACCATTCTCTCTTTTACAACTTACTTTTACAGCTCGTGGGGTTCGGGAGACTTTAATCATTTGGATCCCCCTTCATTCCAGATACTCAGAGTATAAAGAATTTCCAGCTCAGCTTCTTTCCATGGGGACATGTTGACCGTTGGTGCCTACAGCCAAAGTGGTTCCAGTTCAGTAAAAAGTTTTTCATGGAAAATCCGTGGCTGAGCTTGATGGAAAAATGGCCTGCTCGTTAGGGAGCTCCACCAGTCCATGCCAAACGGAGTGAAAAATAAAGAAGGTTATCCAGATGTCAAGGCCAAACTGGCCACGTGTAGGTAGGAACTATCCAGGTTATAACAGCCACAACTGACTGCTTGCTCTGCAAAGAGCACTTTATATACAGAGTCTTATCCTCTTCACAATCCTCTATGCCACTGCACAGATGAAGAAACTGAGTCTCAGAAAGACTTAGCTGATTGCCTAAGATCAGATAGGGAGAGTAAGTGGCCACGCCAGGATTTCTACCCAGAACTCTGATCCCCCAAAGCTCTACAATTTCCACATCAACCTCAAATCATCAATCCAGCAGTCAGTTGGGATTATCATTTTTGCCACTATTTTGTGCTAGGTCCCAGTGGACGGTTCCATGCTCACCACTGGAACCCAGGTTCCACTGGTTAAAACATACGACCACGCTTTAGCAGGCAAGTACCTTTTGTGCTGCAGGTGCTATGCTTGGTCCAGAGAGTTTAGAGATTGTTTCATTCTACAGGTTAGTCAATGAATATACACAAGGGACAACATTGTGAGAGGTGCTGATGCTAACGAGGTGAGCGAAAAGCAGAGACAGACCTTCACAAAAGACTCTCACGCTGTGATGGGTGATGGGTGGATGAAATGGGGACACAAAGGAACACACCTTGTCATTAAAGTCAGAGAAAGGGTCCCTGAAGGAGTGATAAGTAGGCAAGATTGGGGTCATAGTTGGGGCAGGGGGAGGAGAGCTGGGGGAAACTGGTGCCAAAAAGGAGAGAAAGGGACAAGTAAAGCAGGCAACTACAAGGAAACGTGACTCAGGGCTATGATCAGAAAGGACACCACACTTGTGGAAATGGAAAGGACGGTAGCTCATCTGCCTAAGGGGGAGTGATACCTAGGCTGAGAATTGAGGAATGCACCAGGATCCACCAGATGAAGGATTGTTTGATGATACATATGGAGAAACAGCACACAGAGAGAGCCAGAAACAAGACAGCATGTGACACTCTTGGGAAACTGCAAGTGCTAGCATGTGTCATGGGACTAAGAGAACAAAGGAAGGGCCAAGATGGGGGTGGGGATGTTCCAGGAAGTGGCACTGGTAGTGAATAATGATCCTACTGGGGAACATCATTCTGATGGCAAACTCACAGCTCAGAGTTGATTTGTTCTCGTATTAACAGGGCCGACGCCAGCATCATGCAAGGGAAGAGAAATGGGAAAGGGAGAAGGAATTGGAAAGGGAGCTAATGTTTATTGAGCACCTGCTAAGTGCCAGATACTTTCAGGCAGAACTCCATTCTGTGGATAAAGAAACTGAGGCACCAGAAGACGAAGTCATCTGGCCAAGGTCATATAGGAAACAGACAGGGAGCCAGCATTCATGCTACATTCTTCCGTGCTGACCTCTGGATCTGCCTTGTGACTCTATTTTCAAGGGCTTTCTAATCTGACCAGAATGTTACCCAAGTGGGTGATTAAGACTGGCAAACAATAATGGCATTAGTCAGGACACTTATCTGTAAACGACAAGAATCTAAATTCAACTAGCTTAGGTAAATGATGGATGGTAGGTATGTCAGGATTGAGGAAGTAAGGAAATGCTTAGCACTAGGGCATAAGAGGGTCAGGAAGCCACTGGGGCCTCAGGAACAAATAGACTCCCCAGAGCCCTCTGTCCCTCTTGTCTAACTTTCTACCCATGGGCTTTACTCTGTCTTACCACCCACCATAGTTCTTCCTCTCTGCAGCAGGAGTTTGGTTATCCATGGTCGTGGGGCCTCTAGCACTACAGAGGGACCTGCTGTTTCAATTTTTAAACTCAAGGAAAGATCTCTGATTGGCCCAGGGTGCATCAAATGTCCACCCAGGAATCGATCAGCTGCAACAAGGATCAGAAACATGGCTACTGGGGGTTCACTGTTGTGCACTGGGGGGTTATTCTCTGAAACTCTCTGTGAATCAAGAAGCCACTCCAAAGAGTACCTACTAAATTAATAACAACATTTATCATTTATGGGAGATATAACACATGGCAGGCTCTGAGATGAGAAGGCACATTGTTCTATCTTCACCTCATTTGATTCCCACAACAACCATGAGAAGTAGTGACCTCCAATTTATGTATAAGGAAACCGAGGCTAAGGGAGGCCCACTGATTTTCCCAAAGTCCCACAGCTAGTAAGTGGTAGGGGTCGCATTCAAATCCTGAAACGACCCCAAAGTCCTGCACTCAACTCCCACACTTAATTACCCTCTACTGCCTGTGACTGATGCCTTATGCGTTGGCCTCCTTGAAACTAAAGTGAGGTGTTCATAATTCAGAAGTCCTGGGATCCACCTATGCCACTGTCAAGCTGTGTGGCCTTGGACAAGACTCCTAATCTCTGTGCCTCCATTTTATCGTGTGCAAAGTGAGAGTAATAATTTGTGCTTGCCTACTTCTATGATCGCAAGATTAAGTGGGTCTGAAAGGGAGTTGCTTAGGAAAGAACTCCATTTTAACAAAAGTGAATATCTTATCATTCCAGTATGCCATGATTTTCAAACTTTCTCTATTTAAAGCAAACCTGTGCTTTGAAATAGGAGTGTGTTTGTGAAGAGCCAATAGGCAGACCCAAATGTTTTTGGCCATATGTATATATATATATAAAAGATATAATTTATATTTATATATATAAGATATAATTTATATTTATATATATATTATATATTTTTATTTTATATATCATATATTATATCTTATATATCATATATATTTAAAATATATATATATTTTTTATTATATATATATATATATTTTAGAACTCTATGTCGACAGAATTTAACTCAGGAAACAGAAATAGAGTTAATTGATCCTGGATCCAAATGTTGGGCTCTTCTTGCTTTTTTCAAAACAGACATAAACATTGCTCCTCTGGATTCATTCTGTGCTGACACCACCTGGTTTCTGCTTATTTTTTCATTTCACCCGCCTCAGGGATATCGAATTATAATTGGTTTCTGCTGAACTTTCTCATGCTGTGAAGTACTGATTAACAAAGAAAATGAAAGTTTTCTTTCATTTGATCAACAAGTTCTGCCCTGCTGCAATGTCTCAGATGGCAGTCCTGTAAGGAATTAAGGCTCTGTGGAATAATCCCCATCCTTAGGAAATGCCTGCAAGGCTCTAACGGGAAGCCTCTGGAAGCCAACATTCTGTTGATGGCCCACTGGCCACAAATTTGCCCAAATGGGGGACCGTGGCATAATCCTCCGGCTCCTGAACCCACACATGTAATCACACCCTCAGCCAGGTCCATCACCTGGATGGTCTCCAGTCTGTGTCCTCTTCTCTACTCTTATACCTAAGCACAGACCTTCCCACCTCTGTTTAAACAGGCTCCTAACCAGCCCCTCACCTCCACACTGGTCCAGAATGAGCTTCTTAAAACAAAGATACAACCATCTAAGCCCTGCTGAGCACCTTCCTGTGACTCCCTATTCACTAGATAACAAAGCCCAGATTCCTGGTGTTCTCCACAATTTGATTTGTATATATCCTCCTGGAATCATCACATTGCACCACCACACCATCAGAATCCAGCCTACCCTGTCATCAGAGCAATGATACTACATTGCTGTCTTTTATTGAGGGTCTAAGACATGTCTGATTCTCTGTAGCACTTTTGCACAAATTCTCAGAAAGCTGTGAGGTATTTTTATACCTTTTTTACACCAAGATTCAGGAAGCTCAGGAAGCTGCCCAAGATCACCCAGGCGGCAGAACAGAGACCCAAACCCAGGTTCACCTGACTCCCAGATGCTCTCCACTCTGCCCTGCGGATGTTATGAAATACTGGCAGTTCTCTGAATGGACCGTGTTCTTTCTACACCAGCACTGTCTTCGCGATTTCTCTCCCCCCACCCCCACTTTCTTTGCCTGCTGGCTCACTGCTACCCATCCCCTAAGATTTGGCTCAAATATCACCCTGGGTGAAACTCTGAGACGCTGCAGGCAGAGAAAGAAAGAGACCCAGACGGGGAGGCAGGAAACCAAGTCCTCACTGTCTCACCTAAGCCTCCTTGTCTATAAAACGAGGGCAACAACCCACACCCTGCCTACCACCTGGAGTTTCGGGGAGGATCAAACGGGACTCTGCATTTGAAACCACTTTGCAAACTATCAAGCCCCATATAAATACAAGTTATTATTAATTGTTGTATTAATTAAATAATTAAATCCCAGCTATAATAATGAATCTAAGAAATTACTGTTAATGACTATTAATCAAAATGCATGTTGACGGTAATTATGCTAACTAAAACTCTCAATAATCATGATAATTAGCCCTGATACTGAGAAGTGGCCCATGGGGTGTGGACTAGCATGAAACTGGAGTAAACATCGTAAATGAGAGCTGGCAAAAAGACGCAGATACAGGCAAATGAGCCAGACAAGCAGATTAGCCTGGCGCTCCTCGTCCCAGTTCCATGGTGTTGAGGTCAAAGGGAATGATAAACACCCACACCGCCTACCACGCTATCAGCTCCTGAGGTGCAACTGTCCATGCGGTTGTGGTGTGTGTATCTATCTCCCTGTGGGAATGCTTTCATACGAAGCTTCACCACGGTGAACTGCTCATGGGTCCATGGCCATGCCATTCCCTAACACCACCTACTCATCACATTGTCCATGCCTCCTGACAGACCCAAGGTCCTTCAGGTCCCAGTTCATGCAGATTGTCTTCAGCGAAGTCTTCCTGGGATTTTTCTGGAACACCAGGAATTTCTCCCTTGTGCTTCTCCTCACCCTCTGTAGACCTCCACTCTGGAACATATCATCCCAGTTCTACCACTTGCAAGTTGTGCTTCTTTGAGAAGTTCCTTAAGGGGCACCCGGGTGGCTCAGTCGGTTGAGCATCTGACTCTCAGCTCGGGCTCAAGTCATGAGCTCATGGTTCATGGGTTCGAGCCCCGGGTCAGGCTCTGCACTGGCAGCACGGAGCTTGCTTAGGATTCTGTCTCTTCCCTCTCTCTCCGTCCCTCCCCTCCTCTCTCTCTCCCAAAGTAAATAAACTTTAAAAAAAAAAAAAAAGAAAAAGAAGTTAGTTCAAACGTGATTATGCTTCAGCTGCCTTACCTATTCAATGAGGACAATACAGCATGGACCATACAAGATTGTTTTCAGAATTCAGTAAGATACGTAAGACTTCTAGAACAAGATTAGACACATAGCACTTGATCAACATTTATTATTATTATTATTATTATTATTATTATTATTATTATTAATTGTATATGTCTCTATATCTATTGCCCTGCCAGACTGTGAGCTCCTTCTTTTTGAGTCCTTATCTATACTTGCCACATCATAGTTGCTCTTTTCATTGTTGTTATTAAAATGGATATGGATGGGTGATATTCTAAAGAAACGCTGTGACAAGAGTAAAGGTAGAGGAGTGGTGAAATCATTGACTATGGAATCAGATTTGGTTTAAATCGTGGCTCTTCTGCTTGCTTAGACATTGGCTTTGTGCAAGTCACTTCCCCTTTCTAGGACTCAGTTTCCTCATCTAGAAAATGGAACCAATAACCCTTTGCCCACTTCCTCACAAGGTCCATTGTGGGGTTAGAATAAGGACACAGATGTGAAACTGCTTTGTAAACCAAAAGGCACTAATCAAATGTAAGATACATTTCCTATTACTGGAACCATCTGGAAGTTGTTTGGACTTACAAATTGATAGAATCAGTCAACACCTACTTGGCTTACACAAAAAGTGGTTGTTAGGCTTGGGTACTTTTAAAAGCCCTTAACCCTATGCATATGGCAGGTCTTCTCCATATTCACCCCAATTTGAGAATTTTCAAGTTTCTTTCCCCAAAGACTAAGTAATGACAGGAATTAAAAATATAGCTAAGGCTAAAACTTCACTGAAGATTTTCAGTTTCTATTTCCCTTAAGGGAATTTCTAGAGCCCTGGCTAATAGCTAAGTTATTAAACACAGCTCAATTTACAGGGTTTCTGGAGGTGTCAGGAAGCTCAACCTTGGGGGTTACTTTAGGATAATAGGGAGTTTAGATTAAGATAGCTAGTAAATTTGGCAAAGACAGAACCACAGAGATGGCAAGAACACTGGACTGAAAGTCAGAAATCCTAAATTCTAACCTAGTTCTATAGCCTTCTAATTGGGATATCTTCTCTACCTGGGCTTTAGCTTTCTCAGTAAAATGTGGATAACATACCCCCCCCCATTTCATTAGCCTTTCCCATACAACAAATCACCCTAAAGGTAGTGACTTAAAACATCAAGACCTTGTTGATCACCATTATGTGCATTGGTTAGACAGATGCACTCAAGCAGTGTGAGCCCACTCATAGGACAGCATTCAGCTGGTGGGTCAGTTGGGACCTGGGCCCAGGTAATGCAACTAAGTCTCTGAGTCCCTTTCTTTGTACAGGGTCTTTCAGACATAAGGAGCTAGATAGGGCAGGTGGTGGGGTGGGGGGAGATTTTCTCCTGGCATGGCATTGTACAACCACAAAAGTAGAAACCATATGGACTCTCAAGGCATAGCTTCCCAGAGCGTCACTTCCTCCATATTCTACTGGGCAAAGCAAGTTATACAGTCAGTCAAGAATCATGAGTTGAGCAAAGAGAATCCACTATTTGATTAGAGGAAGGCAAAGTCAAGTTACAAAAAGGGACCTGGTCACAGTGAGGCACGATTCATTGGAAGCCATTTTTGTATCAATCTAACACACATATGTCCTGCCCCTGGGGTTATTTACAAGCAGGTAAGTTGATATAATTACAGGCTCTTCATAAAAAGTGAAGTGTTAGGTCATACAGATGGAAGAGAATTTATTTTTTGTCCTAATATTTGTATTTGTATTACTTAACTGGTCTCAAGATGATCTGGGTTAAGTTTTCAAATTTTGATTCTCTATTAGTTAAGAAAAGTGTATGAGAATATAAAGTAAAGAATCCCAGATGGATGATAGAATATCATCATTTTCCAGGGGTGCCTGGGTGACTCAGTCAATTAAGTGTCCGACTCTTGATTTTGGCTCAGGTCATGATTTCACGGTTCATGGGATGGAGCCCCACATCGAGCTCTCTGCTGACAGCATGGAGCCTTCTTAGGATTCTCTCTCTCCCTCTTTCTCTGCCCCTCCCCTGCTCTTGCTTGCTGTCTCTCACTCTCTCTCAAAATAAATAAATATGAAAAAAAAAAAAGAATATCCTCATTTTCCAACCTATAATGAATTAGTAGACGCAGGTTTTAAGTATAGTAGCTGCTAACATCACAAAACCCAAGACAACTAGGGATGCCTGCGTGGCTCACTCAGTTAGGCATCTGACTTTGGCTCAGGTCATGATCTCACAGTCTGTGGGTTCAAGTCCCACATTGGGCTCTATGCTGACAGCTCAGAGGAGCCTGGAGCCTGCTTCGGATTCTGTATCTCCCTCTCTCTCTGCCCCTCCCCTGCTCATGCTCTGTCTCTGTCTCTCAAAAATAAATAAATGTTAAAAAAAAAGAAAGAAAGAAAGAAAGAAAACAAGATAACTCGATATGATGTGACCCTGAGGAGGACTACTATATCAGCTGTGAAGTTCTCTTGCCAAAATAAAAAAAAAAAATTGACCCTAAGTCTGATCAAGCTTCTAGGTACAACTTCTAATTTTCAGGAATGACAAAAGAAAAAGGAACATGTTAAACCATACTACAAAAGTACAATCGGCAAAATCCAGACTGGGAAACACTATAGGAAAATAATCTCATTTTTCAATAAATATACTACAAGGGGATAAAAAAGAGGTTGAGAAGAAACACATACATTAAGAGAAACCAGTAACAATGTGTGGGACTTATCTGAGTTCAAATAAACTAAAAAAGTACGACATTATGAGACAAGTGGAAATTTATAAACTGGGTAATTGATGACATGAAGGGATTAAAGCTAATTTTAGGTGTGAGCTGGTATTAGTATTACATCTTCTTAAAAGACTCCTTAGCTTTTAGAATACCTATGAAACTATTTACCTGGGAAATGATACTATAGCTGAGATTTGTCTTACAGAGTGGGAATAAGCGGATGAGGTTACAAATGAAGCAAGAATGCCCACAAGGTTACAACTGTGAAAGTTACATAGTGAGTACATGCGCATTCATCACACACTTCTGGCTACTTTAGATCTTTGAAATTCTCCATAATAAATACATTTTTTTTAAGAGTGGGACAAGTAGATGGACAGTGCTGGGTTCAAATAGCAGCCCCAGGTCTCCTCTCCTTAACTGTATGTCCTTGAAAAAGTAATTTCACTTCTCTGAGCTTCCATGTCCTTACCAATAAATAGGGATAATCTCCCCTCGTTAGTTTCCCATGAGGCCATGAGCGCCAAGCCAAATGAGCTCACAAATGCAGAAGTATTTGATAAACCATGAAGGGCTACCCACATGTAAGGAACTGTTTTTATCACCGTCACTACTGACCTTGAAACTAATTTGGATCCGTTGGCACCTGCTGCCCCCTTAGTAACAGTAGCTCTTCACAGTTGGTCTGCTCCCATGAGAAATTAAGTGCAATGGGCTCAAAGAGCTCTTTGAGCTCTATGACCTGGCTCAAGGGTCTGATGATTATTTTTTAAAATCTCATCTCTTGTCTTTATCTCAAATCCAACTGGGGAGAATTTCTGCTTTGGGTCAACATGGAGTAAGAGACACTGGATTTATTCTCATCCGTTATGTTTTCATATGTAGTATATGTTTCATATGTACATATATGGTTTTCATATGTGTATATATATATATGTGTGTATATATATATACATAGGTTTTCAAGAGATGTGAGAAATAAACAAATTGAGTCCCACGATTTCCCAGTTGACTGCCTTGAAAGAGTTTTCAGACAAAAACGGAATAAAAGACATTAAGGTTCGAAAGAGAGTAAAATTGACTTTATTCACAGATGACACCATCATCTATGTAGAAAATCCTATAGACTTTACCAAAGAAAAGCTACTAGAAATGAGTGACTTTAGCAAAGATGTAGGGTACGAGATCAATAATACAAAGATCAATAGTATTTCTATATACTCGCAATGAAATATCAGAAATTAAAATCATAAAAAGATAACACTTCCAACAGCATCAAAAACATAAAATTTTTAGGGATGAATCTGAAAAAGCTGTGAAACACCTGCATACTGAGAACTGCAAAACACTGCTGAGCTATGTCAAAGGAGACCCAAATAAAGAGATTACCACAATCGTTAAGGCAGATGGCTCAGTATGAAGACCTCAATTCTCCCCAGATTAATGGACAGACTCAGCACTATCCCAATCAGAATCCCAGCAAAATTTTTTAGGTAAATTGGCAAACTGATTCTAAAATTCATATGAAAATGCAAGATTAACCAAAAACAAGTTTTAAAAGGCAGAACAAAGTTGGAGGACTTCCACTATCCGATTTCAAGACTTATAAATTTACACCAACCAAAACAGTGATGCTGGCACAAAGCCAGACACATAGACCGACGGTACAGAATAGAGTCCAAAGGTATAAGGACACAAACAATTATATGATTTTCAATACAAGTGCAAAGGGTATTTGGTCAAGAGCCGTCTTTTCAACAAATGGTGCTAGAATTAGATATGCATGAGCAAACAAAACATTCTTGAGTCCCTACTTTGTGTCATAAACAAGGATCCGCTCTAAATGAACCACAGACCTAAATGTGCCACCTGAAACTATATAATTTCTAGAAGAAAAGAGGAGAAAGCCTTTGTGACCTTGAATCAGGGAAAGATTCCTTAGATCCAACACCACACAGCACAAAGATAAAAGAACAAAACAGACTGCTGACTGTAGGGGTCGCTCTGCTGGCAAAATAATCACCAGGCTGTCTTGGAGAAAAAGCAAAGCTTTTCATGAAAATCCCTAGGTAAAATCTTTATAGCTCTCTAAAGAAAGCTAGATTCATGTGGGTTTTCTATTATTCCTCAGAAACAGAAAGGCCATATCTGAAAAAAATAGCTCCTTTTAGTTCCTTTTTTTAGACCCAAATCCGGAACTTGTCTTTTTTGCGTTGGTTTTTGGCTTTTATCACCACCAACCCTTCTCGTCCATCCTCTTTACAATTCTTTCTCTGCCTTTTGAGAATTAAGAACTATTGTTCAGTCTTTGACAACTTCTTCTTACCTCCAGTATCCCTGCTCCAACCATTTTTATGTAACCAGCTCTGCAAGTACCACAGACAAGGTACTGAGTGTGTTTCGGTCTCAGAAGAAAACAAAGCGATGGGGCACCTGATCTCTAACGCCTTTTTCAGCTCAGATCTGCTCTTATTCTCAGATTTCCAGGAAAAATGAATCAGCAGTAAAAGAGCGTGAATTACAACGAGTGTTACAGTCAACAAAGTACCTCTAGAATGCTGTTACACACACGCACGTACAAGATGCTTTTCCCCGCTACTCCCGGATTGTAACCACAAATAGGAGTGACCGCTTGCTATTACCCAGATCATTAATTCACTTGAATACAAGGCACACTGGAATGAAGCCACATTGGACTTAGACGGGTCTGGGGCGTCTTGTCAAATAGCCAATCATACATGCGCTTAGCGCATGCCTTCATTCGTTCATTAAACTAATATTTCCTAAGCACTTACTATGCCCAGGTGCTCTGCAGGATAATAAAGATGCAATGCTCCCATTCTGGCAAAGGAGACCCACAGAAGGCTCCTCCCTGCAGTGCGTTTACACATGTCCCTTCGGTCTGGGATAGTCCTGTTCTCCCTTCCCCTGGCCCACTCCTGGTTATTTCCTTGCATCCCTCTATTCCTTTCCTTCTTTGCCCTTGACATCATCGATGTCCACGTTATTCATCACTGTGTTCTCAGCACACTTGGCACAGTCCCAGGAGAGAGCAGATGCTTAGTCAACACATACAAACTAACGGAATGAACAAAGAAACAGATCAAGGGGGCATAAATGGATGGGGAGAGGAGGGATTGAAATGTCCCCTACAAGTGTTGGGTTTAGGTAAAGACTGCGGTAGGTGAAGGATGAAGACAGTAGGCAAGAAGGCGTCTCTTCTTCAGCCCATGATGTCGTATCCGGGAAATAGTCTCCTAACTGGTCTCAAAACTTCTGCTCTCTTCAACTTGACAGGCTGAGTTATTGTGCTATAAAGTCAGCTTACAACATGTCACTTAACGTCTCCAAAATGCAATGGACTCCCTAAGGAAAAACAGCCAAATTCTCCAGCATGGCGCCACCCTCTCCCCACAAAAGACCCGGCTTTCTACCATCTGTCTGTATCTGTATCCCCTCTAAATCACTTCACAAAGCAGTCACGATGACCTCCTCCCCACTGACCAAACACACCCTGCTCTTGCCGACTTCTACACGCACCCTGTCCTTCGTCTTTCCTCTGCCGAAGCTCTCATCTGATTCCAATGTAACTCCGATGCCCTCTTCTCTGTGGAAGCTTCCCTGGTGAGCCATCCTTCCTCCCCTGGATGCATCTCTCCTCCCTTCTGCTTCCACTCCACATGCTTCCACTTACTTGATGTGCAGAAGTCATTCTTCTTTTTTTTTTTAATCTTATTTATTTTGAGAGAGAAAGTGACAGAGACAGAGCATGAGTCAGGGAGGAGCAGAGATAGGAAGAGAGAGAATCCCTAGCAAACTCCATACTGTCAGTGAAGAGCCCAACATGGGGCTCGAACCCAAGAACCGTGAGATCATGACCTGAGCTGAAATCAAAAGTTGGATGCTTAACCGACTGAGCCACCCAGGCACTCCAGAAGTCATTCTTCTTAATGTCATAGTTTATATCTACATATCTTTCAGCAGCTTATGAGCTCTGCTAGGTTACAAGCAGCCCAGAAGCTGCTCCTGACATGGTTTAAGTGCTCAGTAAATGTCTGCTGGATTACATGTCCCAAAGCATCTGCACAGGACATCCATTTCTACTGTCCCTTGCTTCCAGTAGTGGGTCACTAGGAAAGCATTGATATCGTCCTCTCAAAAACCAGACGGCAGCCTTCTCTCCAACTCTGATAGCTTATTTATGCATTGAATATTTACTGAACACTCACCGTATTTTAGCCACTTTTCTAGGCACTGGGAATACAAAAAAAAAAAAATCCTTGCCTTGACGGTGCTTATATTTAAGTGAATAGGAGACAAACAATAAATAAGTATTATACGAAGTACATCAAGTGGTGAAAATACTATGGAGAAACATAAAGCACAAAGGGGGACAAAGAATACATGGCATGCTGCAGGGCAGGGGTTCCAGCAAGGTCTCTAATAAAAGGTGACTTTGGAACAAAGACTCGAAATAAAAGAGTAAGGAGGTGGATGCCGGAGTACGGGGCATCCCAGGCAGAGGGAACATTCACACCACCAGATGCAACAGGAATGCCAACAATCCAGGTGAGAGAAAACCATCATCGGGGCACCTGGGTGGCTCAGTCGGCTGAGCATCTGACTTTGGCTCAGGTCATGATCTCACAGTTCATGGGTTCGAGCCCCACATTGGGCTCTGTGCTGACAGCTCAGAGCCTGGAGCCTGCTTTGGATTCTGCGTCTCCCTCTCTCTCTCTGCCCCTCCCCTGCTCCCATTCTCTCTAAAAATAAATTTAAAAAATAAATAAAAATAAACATTAAAAATTAAACAAACGATCATCTGCCCCAGAGTGACATGTTTAAGGATCAAGGCTAAGGCCAGTCTGGCTACAACACTGTGTACTTTGGGGGACAGTGGGAGCAGACAAGATATGATGGGTATGAGTGTGCAGAGGCTGCAAGGTGCCTTAAGGACCTTCCCTCTGTGTGAGATGGGAAGCCACTGGAAGGTTTTGAACAACAAAAAGAGGTCAACTGGCATGTGCTTTAAAAATGTAATTTAGTTGCAGTGTTGGAGCAGGCAGGAGGGGAACAGAAACAGAATCAGAAAGGGGCCCGTTGGTGCAATACTCTCGACAAGAAATAATGGAGTTTCAGGACGGAGTGCTGGCTATCGTGGGTAAGAGGTAGACAAATTCTGGAGGTGTTTCGAAAGCCCTTGCAGGCAAGCTAAATGTGGAAGTAGAGGACATACAGAGAACGCAGTATGATTTTTGGCCTGATCAACTAGACAGAAGGGAGTTTTTTTCCAGTTTCATTGAGATGTAATTGTCAAAGAACATCGTGTAAGTTTACGGTGTACAACAGGATGATTTGGTACACATTACCTATCGAGAAGGATTGCCATGATCGGATCACTTAACACCTCCATCACCTCCCATAATTACTTTTGTGTATCGGGAGAACATCGGAGATCTACCCTCTCAGCGACTTTCACGTATCTGATGCGGTACTGTTAACTACAGTTGCTGGGATGTACACTGGATCCCCAGAACTTTCTCATCCTGTACCTGAAACTTTGGACGCTTTCACCACCATCTCCCCATTTCCCCCATCCCCAGGCCCTGGCAGCCACTTAGCATAATGCCATCAAAGCCCATCCGTGTTGCCACAAACGGCAGAATTTCATTCTTTCTCGTGGCTGAATAATATTCCATGTTGGATAAACATGTATATTTAATAGATGTATCACATCTTTCTCCATTCATCTGTAGATGGACATGTAGGTGATCTCTATGAGTGATAGAGTGAAAGCTTGTTTGGGGGAACATTCTAGAGAGAGGTGGAGGAGTGCAGCTCATGACAGAATGTAGACGGAGCTGCCATTTGTCTTTGTTTAGCGTCGCAATCCCAGTCTGCACTTGCAGACCAGTGTTATATCCAGTTAAACGTGTCCCAGTCTGGATGATAAATTATATAACAATTCTAAGTACAGACAACTCTGTCTAGGTATCTATCAACATACTCAACCTATTTGTCCATATAACAGTGCACTTCTTCCTGTTTGACTTCCGAGAAGTCACATGGCTCCCAGTCCAAAGAGCCAAGGCCCGGAGGACTCTCCCTAGGATGATCATTTTTAGTGGTGGCAACACAGTAGAATCATCTGGAAACTAGGGCCCTACCCTCAATAATTTTAATTCATTCCACCTGAAATAAGGCCTGGGCCTGTTTTTCCTCTAGGAGATTCTAATGTGTGGCCAAAGAGGGGAGCCACTACCCTGATTAATGAAGAAGCAAGCAGCGAGTGGGTCTGATAAGGTTATCATACACCACTCTTTAGAAATCTGTCCAGAATCCTCCTTCCTGCTCATCCTCTGCTCAATGCTCTGGTTCATATGGTCATTTTCTCTACCTTGGGCTACTGGCATTGCTCTCCAGATAGTTTCTTTGCCCCTGAGCTAGCCATCCCCAGTCCATTTTCTCTCATATGAACAACTTATTCCTCTCAACGGACTCTGTCCTTCCTTTAGACATCTGATGTCGTTTGACGGACTTGAGGTTAACGTTCAAATTTCTTAAAATGTCATTCGAAGTCACATCAGTGCTCAAGAGTTGCACCGTGAATGAGGAAGGAATAAATGGGCTCAGACCACCAGGGTAAACAGAGGCGTGAACAGAGGATGAGTGACAGAACCGAGCAACATGGGCTTGAATGGGGGGCTTTCAAAGTCCCCCCAGAACTTGAGCAATCTACGCTAGTAAGGAATTTCTGACTCGACACAAAGTCTGAGGCACATTGTGCTCATGCAAACCTTACCTGGATATGAGCTGGGGTACAGGGAGGAGGGGAAAGTAGGGAGTGAGATCCCTCATCTCTCACTCGTCCCCACCCCGCCATTACCTATATCCCAGTCGCACAGAGAAATTACACTTGTTCCCCAAACAAGTTGCCCTCTCTCGCCTCCAGGCTTCAGCACATATTATATCCTCTTCCTGGATTGCTCTTTATCTCCCTTCTGCAACGAATTAATTTACACTCATCCCTTAGACCCTGGCTGCATGATAAGTCCCGCTGGCAAGGTTTCCCTGACACCTGTCACCCCCTTCCCCACAGCCTCTACCAAGCCTGGATCGAGGGCCTTTTCTGCACCTTCCCTCAGCACACCAATGGTCACTGTACATGTCTATCTTCCCAGCTAGGCTGCAGGGACCACATCTATCAGTTCAAAGCTTAATAACTCCTGGTTGAATAAACACTACTATGAATTGCATCTAAAGGGTTAGGGGAAATACCTAACATAAGCCCCCCCCAAAATCACAGGTGCACAACTCTCCTCTGACATGTGAAGCCCCAAGGATGGCACACCTAACCTGGGCCTTGTTTTGCCTGGCCCCCATGGGTGGACATGTGCTTCACTTTGGCCCTGGTGCCTGCAACGTATGATTCATGCTGAAAGCACATCTGAAACTCTCATCTTTATAGCTCTTTTCTGAGAAAATTACCCAATCTGGCAGTCCTTCTGGCCCCACTCGACAGATCACAATAAGCCAGGCCAGATGGGAGGGGGGGAATGAGCTCCACCATCAAATTGTCCAACGCCTGAAAAATGTTGGCTTTGGAATGACGCAGGCCCTCTCTTGTGCACTGACTAGAAACGGAGAAGGTGTGCCCTGCCAGGCCGAGGCGGTGAGGTCTCTGGGTTCCTGGCTGAGGCCCCCAAGCCAGCTCTGTCTCCACAGCAGAGCTCCCTGCCAGGTGAGGCGTCACAGCTGCGGAATCAGAGACGTTGTGCAAGAAGAGAAAGAAGTTTCCAACTCAGCGAAAGGACTCTTGGAGAGCAAGCTTGGGGGAGAGCGGGAGTCCCGAGCGAGGCCAAGAATCATGAACTAAAGTCCACGTGGCAAGAGCTAAGGATCTTAGCCGCAGCAAGGTCTAGAGGGAAGCGAACGAGCAAAAGTCAGGGGGGGAGAATGAGCGTGGTCAGAACACACAAGGAATTCCAGTGTTTCCTTACAGCCTGCTGTTTGTTGCAGAACTTTCTACGGAGTCAGGTTGTGTATCAATTTATTCACCAGGCATTTATGGGGGCCTTTGTACTTTGTTCACTTGATGTGCACAACTACCCTTGCTTCTATTATTATGGCCATTTTAGAAATGAGGAAATTAGGGGTGCCTGGGTGGCGCAGTCGGTTAAGCGTCCGACTTCAGCCAGGTCACGATCTCGCGGTCCGGGAGTTCGAGCCCCGCGTCGGGCTCTGGGCTGGTGGCTTGGAGCCTGGAGCCTGTTTCCGATTCTGTGTCTCCCTCTCTCTCTGCCCCTCCCCCGTTCATGCTCTGTCTCTCTCTGTCCCCCAAAAAATAAATAAACGTTGAAAAAAAAAATTTAAATAAAAAAAAAAGAAATGAGGAAATTAAATTTCAGTGAGGCTCACAAGTGATCAAAGTGGGCTTTATGCCCAGGGCTTGTCTGATCCAAAGCCCCTGTTCTGGCTTGGAGCCCGTCCCGAACCCCCTCGTGGGCTGAACGACCCAGAGCAAAGGCATTCTCTCTTACCTCATCTATAAAATGAGGGTGCTGTAACCACCGACACCGTCTGTATAAAAAAATTTGGTCAACCAGCAGGCATCATGCAAATCTGAGTTGCATGTATTTGTTTATTTGCCTGCTTCTTTCTTTATATTTTTATTCATTCTGCAACAAAGCCAACATAAGACCACACACAGTAAAATAACACCGTCCAGTAACGTGAATACCAGTGCAGATGTACAAAAGAGATTAGTTTCTCCGCCTGATAAATCTTCATGGAGAAAGACTTCGCAGGCACAAATAAAACCCAAGGAATCCAATCTCACATTCATAAAATCATTCATTCAACAAACCCTTCCTAAGCCGCCGCATTGGGCCAAACCCGAGTGCAGCATATAAATCATGAAGAAAACACAGTCCCTGCCCTCAAGGATCTCAGAGCCTAGAAGAGAAAACAGAGTAATAAACAGGCCACTTTACAAGAGTGCCCAGCACTACAGGAAAGAAAAACACAGCAAACTGCAAGTTTGGGGAGTGACGGAAGGGCACCTAACCCGAGAAAGCACTCCTGGAGGCAGGAACTTGTGATTTTCCGCCCCCCCACCTCCCCGAACGAACTGGATTCTGGGGGTGAAAGAAGAGTGGGGAGGAGTGGGTGTGTGAGTTGGCAGGTCTCGGGAACTGCAAATAATTGGCCTGGCTGAGGCTTAAAGGTGTAGGGGAGAGTGGGCTACGTATGACGAAGTTCCTCAAGCTACGAGAACTCCCCTCACTGTGCTCACGAGTGTCCCCATATCCAGAGCCCAATGAGACATCAGAGAGTCTTCCAGAGCCTCCGAGGGCCCTGTGCCTCACTCAGATCCATCAGCTTCTCTAGCTCCTCCTACAGGTAGGCCTTAACGACCTCATAGCTACGCCACATCTCACTTCCCCTACAAGCAAAGACAGGCAGCCCAAAGCTGCCTAGATTATGCCCATTCCCCTTAGCTAAGTGCTTCAAGCCCTAAGTTAGACCGGCCCACCTTCAAAGCCTGGCATAGCCACTTACTCGCTGTACAAACTGGGCAAGTAATTAATCTTCTTGTGCTGTTTCCTCAACTGTGAGGAGGGGTGACAGCATCTACCGCATGAGGCTTGTGTGAAAGTTAAATGAGATAATACAGGGGCGCCTGGGGGGCTCAGTCGGTTAAGCGTCCGACTTCGGCTCAGGGCACGATCTCACGGTTCGTGAGTTCGAGCCCCGTGTCGGGCTCTGCACCGACAGCTGGGAGCCCGGAGCCTGCTTCGGATCCTGTGTCTCCCTCTCTCTCTGCCCCTGCCCCACTCGCTCACGTGCTCTCTCTCTCTCTCTCTCAAAAAATAAACATTAAAAATTAAAAAAAATAATAAATGAGATAATACAAAGAACAGAGAGCAGCGCCTCACACACAGCAATGACGCAACGTTAACTATCATTATGATAATGACCCAAAGCATCAACTTCTACAATTTCAGCCACTTTATTTTTAACTTTTTAACTTCAATTATTCCCAGGGAGGGGGGCGGGGGGGGGGGGAATATGGATGAAGAGTGAGAGTGAGAAGAAAACACAAGAATCACTGATTAACATAGGGAAAAAACACAAAAACCCACACCATAAAGTCTCACACGGCCGCTATGGTCGAGTTTCAAGTTTGACGTCCAGTTTCCTGGCAGCCAAAGCAAAAAGGAGAACCAATTCATAATTACTTTCCCAGAACAGAACTTCTGAAAGAATTCCTCCCTCTGGCTTCACACAGGAGGCGCTACGTGAGGAAGCGCACAATATTCGCAGGGCTGTGTGGACCAGTCTGCTCGGGCCGCCATCACAAAGCACCAGAGACCGGGGGGCTTGAACGACGGACACTTACTCTCTCACAGAGTATTCTCGTCACGGCCTTATTCTGGAGGCTGGAAGTCAGAGATCAAGGTGTCGGCAGGATTGTTTTTTCTGAGCCCTCTCTCCTGGGCTTCTGTAGACAGCCTCCTGGCTGCGACTTCACACGGTCCTCCCTCTGTGTGTATCTGGGTCCTAATCTCTTCCTATCAGGACAGCAGTCATAATGGATTATAGCCTACCTGTAGGACCTCATTACACCTGAATTATCTCCTTCAAGGCCCTATCTCCAAAGACAGCTACGTTCTGAAGTTCTGGAGGTTAGGACTTCAACACAGGAACTGAAAGGGGACACAGTTCATCCCATCACAGTGTCTCTGCCTCAAAGGCAATGAAGACATAACCCCGCGTGATTTTGCACAAGATACCCTGAGGATGCTTCCACTGCACTCCTGATGGCTCAGCTTGATTCCAGAAGAGAACCCAGAGCATCCAGGGAGGTGAAAAAGTCATTGACATTCCAAAGATCTTTTGGGAAGATCACATCCCTCAGGCAGTGCTGGGAGGTGAAGGTGGGGCAAGAGAAATGGTGCCCCTGCTTCTAGCGGGGAGCCTGGAGTGCATTCAGTCTGAGGTATTGGCAGAGGCTCTCAAAGGTAGTGTTATTTTGAGGCAGGTTGCTCTAACAGTAATGTACGGCTAAGACAAAACAGGGAAAGCAGTTAAGAAAGGGCTGTAACTACCCAGGGTCAAAGACGCAGATCTAAAACTGGCTTCACAGAGGCCACGGTTACGAACACGGTGTCTGCAGCCCAACTGTGGCAATTCAAGGTCCCGCTCTACCATTTACTGTTTGTGGGATCTTGAGCAAGTTATCAAGCTCCTTTGTTCCTTGGTGTTTCCCCCTTTGTAACATGGGAATCAAAATCTAATGCCACAGAGTCGGCATATGGATCGAATGAGAGTAGTGTGACCAACCCTACATGATATGCATGTGGGGTGGGCCGGTGGGGATTCAGGAAGGCTTTCCAGTAAAGGTTACCTCTGAGCCACCTCAAATAAAGGAGGAGTTGGTCAAATGTATCTGAAAAGAGAGGAACTTCCCGCCCTAGGGATCAGCCTTACAAAGGCACCTGCATCCTGTTCAGAAAGCCATGCCATCACTCTGGATGGCCACAAGTATGCCCTCCTCCTCTCCTTTCAAGCACAGGTTAGGACAGCATTGCCCCACCTTTATCCGGAAGGAAAGTCAATGGATCTTATGACACGGTTCAGATTTAACAAGCCACCCCGGAGGCAGGGATAGCAAATGGGGGGCTGGTGCAACACGCAGGCAACGAGGCCTGGTACAGGGGACCAGAAAGGCAGCCGTGCTGGTCTCCATTGACCTGCATACAGAGCAATTTGTCTGACTCCATGTAGAAGGGGAGTTTGTGGTCCAGCCAGTGAGGGAACCATCAGCCTGGCCTCGTGTGATCTGCCGTGGCTTTAGTTTCATCTTGTAGCTATTGGCTGTGAGGAATTATTCCACAGATCCATCATGGTAGAAGGCTTTGCCCCAATGAAGTATTTTGGATCCATTTCAAGGTCATTTGCACATTTCAAGGAAATTTTCCTCTTGTTTTTCTTCCAGCCCAGGCCAGACTTCAAAACCTCCAGCTTTTCAAAGCACTCCAGCTGGGGTGGGGATTTTTCCCTCCTGTATTTTTTTCCTCCACAAATGATAGGCCATAAAAGAAGAGACAAAGAGGAAAAACCAGTGATTGTTGGGATAATTCTGCACCATCCACACAGACGAGATCTGGGGCTGGGGTGGATAGGGAAAGCCACGCAAAATAGATGGGTGATGATGTGAAGTCACCACATCAAAATTCGTTCCACGGATCTGAGCTATCGTATTTTGAGAATTCCAGTGTTCATCTTCTTAAGTGTAGGAGGAGACGATCCCATTTGAGCCTGCACCACCATAAAAGAGCTCCGTAGGAAACGTGTTGGCAAAATGACAGTAATAGCCATGAGAGAGGTTTGTTCAAAACCTACTCTGAAGATTAAGAGGTACAAACTTCCAGTTACATTGTAATAACATCCAGTCATATTACTTCCAGTAATGTTGCAATAACTTTGTACAGAGACAGACAGTAAGTACACGCTCACTTACCATGGTGAGTGTCTTACAGCATATATAATTGTGGAATCACTATGTTGCACACCTGAAATTAATATGCTCTTGTATGCGAACTACACTTCAACTAAAATAGAAAGAGTACAAGTTAAAAAAAAATTACCTCGAGGCTTTTAAGATGTTTGTACACAATAATTTCTTTCATGGTGATTTTCATATTATTTCATCAGCTTTGGCCGAGAGCAAGTCACAGTGATATGGAGGCGGAGCTCGTACACAGGTGCAACAACATCAGGAATTATTTTTAAAAAAAAATTTTTTTTTTTAACGTTTATTTATTTTTGAGACAGAGAGAGACAGAGCATGAACGGGGGAGGGGCAGAGAGAGGGAGACACAGAATCTGAAACAGGCTCCAGGCTCCGAGCTGTCAGCACAGAGCCCGACAGGGGCTCGAACTCACGGACCGTGAGATCATGACCTGAGCCGAAGTCGGCAGCTTAACCGACTGAGCCACCCAGGCGCCCCAGGAATTATTTAATTTCTATGTAATGAAGTAGAACTCAGACCAAGTTGAAGTTCTACGACTTGCTATGTGATCTCAAGCAAATCCGACAACTTTCTGAGCCTTGGTTTCCTCCTCTGTACATTGAGGACAATGATCCCTACCACCCAGGATGGTTGTGACGATTCAGTGGGAAAACTGGCATGTTAACCGATGTTCCATAAATCTCGGTTATTTCCGCGAATAAAGAAATACATGGATTTGGAGCCAATGAACATAGGATAAAGATCCAGTTCTGGCATCTCCCAATCACATGGTGTTGGACACATGTCATTTGTCTATATTCCATGGAATAGGGGGACAGTACTTTCCCAAATTAAACAGCATGACGTACTTGACATTCAACATAGTCTTTATCCTCTAGAAAGCAGTCTGAAGTGTTGCCTTGAGTTGGAGTTGTAACCTAAGTGAGACCAAGGTGAAGAAGCAACACCGAAGTGAGCGGAAAAAAACACATAGGGGTGTCTGGGTGGCTCAGTCGGTAAAGCGTCCAACTTCAGGTCAGGTCACAATTGCACAGTTTGTGAGTTCAAGCACCGTGTCAGACTCTGTGCGGACAGCTCAGAGCCTGGGCCTGCTTCAGATCCTGTGTCTCCCTCTCTCTGTGTTCCTCTCCTGCTTGCTCTCTCTCTCTCTCTCTCTCTCTCAAAAATAAACATTAAAAACTTTTTAATTAAAAAGAAGAAATACAGAAACTAATGTAATGTGTAGACTCCTCACTCTTGGTGAGGAGTGGCAAAGAGACGTTCATCCTGCAAAGGCATGTTCATTCCTTCAGTAGATAGGACTTTCCAGAAGGTTTTCAAGCAGACACTGCCATTCGGCACTCCTCAGAAGGAGGAGAAGACATAAAGTGTCTGCCTTGTTCCTCCTGGTCTCCCCGCCCCATTGATCAAGGTTGACCCCATGGGGAGCCAGTTTCGCACACCTGAGTGGTATCGCTTGGCCCCTGAAGAGCTGATCAGGAAGCCTTTCAACTATCTCAGTGGAAAGGTGGCTCCGTGTGGTCCAAGCAAGCCCAGGCCCTGTGAGCCCAGACAGCTCACAGAGCTGGGTCACCACAGTGGCCTCAGAACACCCCATGCAGTGCTCCACCCTTGGGCAGGGGGGGAAGTGGCATCCATAGCACAGACCACGAGCAAGATTCCAATTTTTTAAAAGACGCTTTAAAAACTTCAATGTGACCTGTCCGTTTTAGAAACCAGCAATCGGAGACCCAGCAAAGGAAGCGGACTTCCCCAAGTCACACAGCTGCCATTGGCCAAGTCCCTTAGACCTGCTCCTCAGATTCTAATACGTTGGTCAATCTACTTGCCAGTCTGGTTACGAAGGAGATTCTGATCCAGGATGTCTGAGCCGAGATGGGGGTTTGTGGACCACTTTTTGAATCGCAAGGCTTTCAACCTCCACGGTCTCCTTGGAAATCCGGACTAAGCACCATATAAAATGAGCCTTGGCATACTTCCTTCTTTCATCTACCACCTCAAGTCAGATTGGTCCTCCTTAACCATCACTTGCACCCGATTCTATCCTGCTTCTGAACTTCTCATGACTTCACCTCTTATTTTCTCAGTGCTGTCCTTGTTGCCTTGGCCTCGCAAGATGACTTAATACTTCTCTCTTCTTTCTTGGCTAAGATTTTGGCTACCCCAGACAGGCCCACTTAAGCATATCACCATGCTGCCTCAAGTTGCTTTGAGTAAATGCTCTCCCTCTAGAACTTGGATCCTCCAGCCCCAGTGCACTCCTCTGGGCCAACGCCTCCAACAGGCTCCACCAACTTCTGTTGTGTGAAAACCACACTGCAGAGATCCCAAATCCTTCGTGCAGTTTCTGCTATACCATCCAGCCTTAACTGAAGGGGATTGGTAGGGCATGAAAATATTTTTGTGCTGGAACGCGTGCTTGTTTCCAAAAAAACAAAGCTTATGGCCAAACAGGAATACTCTGGTTTCCTAAAAATCACAACCAAAATAGACTTACTTTCCTGTTTACCCTACGTATGAATCAGATTATGCTCCAGAGTGACTGATTTGCTGAATGAGTAACCATGAGCAGATCCAAAATATTTATTAGAGCCTACAATCTTCAACAGCATAGCATAGAGAACAGAATGGCCTAGAGTTAGTCAGCAAAGGAGAAACTGAGTCCTCATAGGGTTGGCCTAAGGGTTAAATTTTCCTACCACATAAGCACCAGCAAATGTTAGCCAGCATTGTATCAGCTGAAACTCTACCCCTTTTACTCACACCCAACAAAGTATATTGGAATGCAAGTAAAAGAGAGCAAAAAGAGAAAATAAGTCTTAATAAACTTAAGAAGAATAAAGTCATAAGAAGCATGGTTTCCTACCACAACAGAATATGTTATGGATATAGCAGGTAAACATTTGGGCTAATTGTATCAGGAACTGAGAATTTGAGTATGTGAGAAAAAAGATACGAGTATCAATCCAATAAGGTGAAACTCTAAAACAGTACATTTGGATTGGAAATGATTAGCTTAATCCTGTGATTTTTCTCAAAGTAAATATTGTCCAGTTATGTCCACTAAAAGGGGCTAGAAGCAAACACAACCTCACAGCAGTGAGCATCCTGGCACCCAAATTGTGGCTTATAAACATCAGTCCCCTCCTAAACAAACAGGGATTGCTCCAAGAAATGGATGATGTTTAAGACCCGGAGCAAAAAATTTCCAGGGGCTTCTTGTACCAGAAGGTATGAAAGCTATCAAGGACCACTGATGGTTTGATAAAAGGACTGGTGGCCAAAAAAAAGTTGGCTGCAATGTACTGAAACACACTGCATTTAAAAACCCATGTGTTCGGGGCCCCTGGGTGGCTCAGTCGGATAAGCGTCTGACTTCGGCTCGGGTCACGATCTCATGGTCCATGAGTTCGAGCCCCGCGTCGGGCTCTGTGCTGACAGCTCGGAGCCTGGAGCCTGCTTCAGATTCTGTGTCTCCCTCTCTCTCTCTGCTCCTCCCCCGTTCATGCTCTGTCTCTCTCTGTCTCAAAAATAAACAAACATTTAAAAAAAAACCCACGTGTTCATTATGATATCAACAGGAAAATGAATAAATAACTTCAACATCCTCCATGTTCACCCTTAGCGGTCACTAGGCACCAGCTTGTAACTGAAATCCAGCAACTAAAGAAAGAGAGAGAGAGAGAGAGAGAGAGAGAAAGAAAGAAAGAAAGAAAGAAAGAAAGAAAGAAAGAAAAAGAAAGAAAGAAACATTTATCCTACCTTTTTTCAAAGAAAAATGTTTCAGGATAATCAGATATTCACAATTTGTGAGCATAATGGGTCCTTACAGAGTAATTCCAGCCCATAAATGTGAAAGGATGATGGAATTTTAAGAATTGCCACTCTTCAACTCCTAATGAGATAATTCATTCAGGCAAAGATTATCTGTAGATGAAACCATTAGACGAAAGGTCAAGGGACATTTTAGAATGGAGGTAGCAGGGTATCACCATCTGAAACCCTAGACCAAATTAGCATCATTAACAGTGTTCAGACTTCACTCGACTTCTTATGTGAAGCACGAAGCAGGCGGCACCAACCGTGAAATACTCTTGCGAGAAAACTTGGGCTTGAATTCCATCAAGGCGTTAGAACTAACTTCTAGTTTTACTGTAAACAGAAGGAGAAATCAACTAAATGACACCATGATGAAGCAAATATAGACACATTCAGAATGTGGGACTTTCTGTAAGACCTGGTTCTTCAATAAGAAAATGGTATAAAAAGGGAGAGGCCAGAGAAACGGGGAATGGAGAGGCTGTTCTAGATTGAAGACAAGAGGTTCAAGAAACACAACCAACGGCAACAGGTGTCGATCTTATTTTGATCCTGATTGAAACAAAAATAGTAACATCCCATTCTTGAGATAATTGGAGAAATTGGAGTATGACACCAAGGCATCAGAGTGAATTCTTTTAGGTATGATGATAACCTTATGGTTAGCTGAGAAAATATCCATATTCCTAAAAGATGTATCCTCAACTATTCATGAATGAAATGACATATGAGATCTGGGATTCAAAGAAACAACACTTGAGTAGGGTTTGGGTGGGAGGAGATGGTGAAGCAAGACAGGCAAAATCCTGAGATATAGATATATCTAGATAGATAGATAGATAAGAAATTGGAGTTTATTAAACTATGTTACGTTAGAGTAGTAGCAGGTAGCATAACCTCACCATGTTGGTGTTATGTTTGAAAGCTTTTGTAACAAAAGTACTTTCAAATAACATAGGAAAATCTTAAATCAGACTTAACACACATGTTGTTAAAAATCATTTACAAACTTTGATTTTCTTTTTTATGAACAGCAAAAACTACCCCGTTGTACCACCCACCACCACGCCAAGCGAGGCATCAACGCTTGTTAACCACTAATGTGCGTGCTCCCTCCCTGCACAACCTGGTTTGAATCAAATGGGTGTACTCATTTATCACCCGCCAGACTGTGGCTTGGGAGCAAGAGCTGCGTCTTACTGAAGTATGAACCCCAGCACCGGCATATACACAGTGCTCAGAGTAGATGCACTTAATATGTGAATATTCAGAAGAATCAACCAGAGACTGTTTAAAATGCTGACACCTGGGCATTAACCCACAACTTCTGATGCAGAGAGTCTGTGTGGGTTCTGGGGAATCTTCATCTTTACGAAATTTTCCAGTGATTCTAATGCACATTTTTCAAGCCCACACCTTGAGAGACATTCACTTGTCTGGACCTTATTATTAAGCAGCCATGTAGGACTCAGGGGACCTGAGGAATAAGTAAAGCCAATAAACAAATGGATGGCAGACAGCTATACTCCTCAGTTTCAGAGGCTCTGATTTCTGAGGTTTAAATAATGAGAAGGACTGATTACTAAACGCAAAGGAATACAGGGCAGCTTCCAATGCGGCATTTGATTTCAATTCTATTTTTGCTTAAATGGAAACTTCTGCAGGAGTCAAAAGCTTCTTGATTGCAGACAGCGCAGCCATGGATAAATGTAAATCCTAGCTTTCTAGACAGCTTTGTGAGAGGGATAAGGAGCACACGGCACTAACTAGCGTGATTGTACAAGGCATGTGCTTATAATAAGACTTAAACGAACACGGGCTTCCTCTGAGTCCAATTATAAAATTTCTCATTCTCTCCCATCAGCCCCACAAGAGTCTGCTTGAATCAGCCAGCTCACTGGCTAGAGCAATATTGTTTCCATACAATTCCTTACCCCATTCCGCCATACTGTTTCCATACAATTCCTTATCCCATGCCGCCATACTGTCAGTGGTGGGTAGTTCGTTGCCTCATGAACCTAGAATTGCCCACCACTAGAGTTCAAGTAGAGAACAGACAAATGGTCACTGAATGATCCTTCTGCCAAAGAGATCCCACTCAGGGTCTTCAGGAGAAAGGCCCAAGATTCCTGGGAACTCTGTTTCCCAGCTGCCCCCTTGTTCCTCCCTGTGTCCATGATTAGCAAATGTTCTGCTTCTGCATTTTGGCTCTTCTCCCACGTCTCTGCCTGACCAGGTCCCGCTCATCTACTGAGCCACAGCCCAAGGATCAGCTGTGTAGGGAAGGTTCCTCTGACTCCAGGCTGATGTAGAAAGTCCCTCCTCTGTTCTCTTATAAGCAGCCTGACCTTACCTCCATCCTAATATAATCAACCATTACATTTTGTTTTCTCTGCCTCATCTGTGTGAACTGTATCTCACTCTGTTGTATTCCAGCTATCTTGCACAAACTTGACACATTATAGACACTCAAACACACTCAATACAACTAACTGAATGAATGAATGAATAAGCTCTTTACCCGCAAGTCTGAGTTACTCCACTAGCCTATTCAAGTGAAGTATGTCCTCAGGTTGAAATACTAGAAACATTTTCAGGAATTTTTTTCAATATCAGAGAATTGGAGAAAAGCCATAAGACATGAAATGGATAGAAGTGTTCGTTTCTCAAAAAGCAATTGAAGGTGAATTTAAAAAACCAGGGACAGGCTGATGTGCAACTGATCACTACCAAATTTAGGAGCATTTGAAAAATGAAGAAGTGATCACTGGGATATAAATAGCGTTTCAAATCATAAATCCTGACAAATTCTCTGCCATTCGAGCATTTGGCAAATCTTACATAATGTCCACGTGAAAAGAGAAAAACATTAGCTGGAAGATAATGCCATTTAGACAAATTTACACCTGATCAAATTCACGTATTAATGAATGTTTCAAGATTCGTCCGGAGGGAGAGTGCTGTCCTCATTTATTTGCCTTTCCTGTTTGACAAGTGTAGAAATTACTTGATAAGGATTCATAAGATAAGCTTATTAAATACATTCATCCATTCAATGGAAAATCGTTGAGCACTTACTTTGTTCTTTCCCTTGAGAAGGTCACTGCACAGTAAATAGCTCATTATACTATATAATGTGACAGATGCTGTCGCAGATTCTGAAGCAGAAGGTCAAGAGGCTGACCTAGAAATCACTACTGTTAAAAAGAGCTCCAGATAATCTTTGTTGTCATCAGACAAGATTTAGGAAACCACGGCACACAACACAATCAAGTTTAAAATATCTCTATCCAAAAATGAATGCATGGAATTAAGGTAAAAAAAAAAATACCTCCACTGGCAGAAACAATGGAATGAAAACTAGGAGACATGTAATGAGTAGTGATATTAAAATATGCAAAACTTGGGCCTAACCAATTAAACAACAATAACGTATGCGATCTGATGTGACAGGTCTGTTAAAAGGCAGGCATAGCCCCACACTCTGTAACTTACTATCTTTACTACAGTAGGAGATAAAAATAGAGTATGGCCACGGCAATACAATTTCTTTTTTGAGGCGCAGTGTCCTCATCCATGCAGTAGACATAATAATAGGACCCGCCACAAAGAGTTGGGTAGGATCTCCGGGGATGGAGATCCTACGTTTATCAGATATATGAGTGACTGCCATATTCTCGTGATAGGCTCTGGATAGGCGTGGTTAAGCACTTTGCGCCGTGCTTAGCACGTAGTAGATGTACCCGAAACCTGACAGCTACTCTTATCATTACAAGCCCAGTTATGCTGATCCTGGTTATCCAACCTGCATCTAGAAAGAGAATGGCACCTGCTTTTTAAGGCTCACCGATGGGAGGGTCTGTGCTGGATTACTGTAGTTAGCACATTGTAAATCTCTGCAGAGCTCTTCCCTTATCGAGTGTCATTGAGAGTTCCCGCCTCTCAGGATGATGTCCCTGCTCAACTCCTTAGGGGAAATCAAGTGTTTCGAAATCAAGTCACGATTAGTGCCTGCCTAGCTAGACCAGCTTTCACTGAAATGCCTCACATCTGAACTTCTAAGCATTGTTAGCACGTAACACACAATCTCGCACTGAATTTCATCCTCTTGGAGTAGAAAGAACGATCAAGATTATTTTAAAAGGCATGAGTTAAGAGCCTGGGCTTTTTGGAGTCAGTTCTGTACTCAAACTCTTACCTGTCTGACCTTGGGAAAGTTATTTTGATGCCTAAGTTCAGTGCAGCTGTGAAGACTTAATGCGATTAGGTACCCAGCAGGAACTCATGAGCTGGTTGTTAGAAAGTCCTCCAGGTACGGAGCCAAAATTCTCCTTCCTCTCACTTTGTTCTTCCCAGTGTTCTAAAATCTGCCCTCTGAAGGTACGTAAAATCAGTTTACCTCCTATCTTTCCCTGGAAAATCTCTTTAGTTAGTTGAAGAAAGCAATGATGTCTCCCCAGGGTGACCGACTACCCTGGTTTGTCCAGGACTCAAGGGTTCCCTAGGATATAGGACTTTTAGTGCTAAATTGGTAAAGTTCCCGGCAAACCAAGATGATGGGTCCCCCTCCCCTCCTCCCTGTTCTTCCCCAGCCGGAATATCCCCATGGTCTTCAACCATTGCCTTTGTGACACACACATGTGTGGTCCCCGAATCATCCTATTATCCCTCCCCATAGGCATTCATTTTTTTTTTTTTTTTTTTTTGCAATATCCCTCCCTAGAATTTGCCACAAACCAAGAGTGGGACTCATGAGTCATGGTCACATATGAATTTAATGTGCCCAAGTAGTGCCAAATTATCTCCAGAAGGACTACACAAATCTATGCCCCCACCAGCAGTGCATAAGGGTTTCTGATGACACTTGATATTACATAGCAAAAATTATTTTGCCAACCTAGTTATGATGCCAAAGTAAAAAGTACATTTTTTAGTGTCCCACTACCCTGTAGGAGCTGATTGAACTTGATTTCCTACAATTTTTTCTGGTGTTTCTGACATGGGCTGCTGCCAAACTAATTCTCCTCAAACCAGTATTTCTATGTTATATATAAACTTAAGTTCTGGACTTGACATTTATCACCGTAAAATTTTACTTTAATAGTATTAGCCCAGTGCTCTGGCCTATGAAGATTACTCTAAAATCTTTATTCTGTTGTCTAGTTTTTAATCACCCCTTTTAACTTTGGGAGAATAAAAGGAAAGGAAAAGAATGTTAATTCTCTGGGATGCCTGGGTGGCTCAGTTTGTTAAGCGCCTGACTCCTGATTTCAGCTCAGGTCATGATCTCACGGATCTCGAGTACGAGCCCTGCATCAGGCTCCAAGCTGACGGTGCAAAGCCTGCTTAGGATTCTCTCTCTCTCTCTCTCTCTGCCCCTCACCCACTTGCATACATACTCTCTTTTTCTCTCTCAAAATAAATAAAACTTTAAAAAAGTGTTGATTTTTTGTTTTACACACAGGAAACTGAAGTTTGAACCAGGTATGTCTGAAGCCAAAGCTTTTCACACACAGGATTATATCATGCTTTGCAAAATCACACACAGGCGATATCTGAGGACTAATCCAGATTCCTTACAGTTAAACAATTTAAAACACTACTTTTGGAGCACCTGGTGGGCTCAGTCGCTTAAGCATCTGACTTTGGCTCAGGTCATGATCTCATGGTTCATGAGTTCAAGCCCCACATCAGGCTCTGTGCTGTCTGTGCTTCAGCACAGAGCCTGCTTCGGATCCTCTGTCCCCATCTCCCTCTGTCCGTCCCCCACTCATGCTCTCAGTCTCTCAAAATAAATAAACTTTTTTAAAAACTAAAAATAAACCTAGGCACTGTGGTTCCAGAACCCACTCTCTTGGCCCTTATACACATTAACTGGCATGAGAAGAAACAGGAAAGCACACATACAATACGGTGTGATTTACCTTAGTTTAGACATTTGACAAAGGCACAAAAGGAACACAGAGGAAGAAGTACCTGACTCGGCTGGGAGAGTCACAGAAGGTTTTCAGGGAGCATGATTGGCCGAACGGACTCTTGAAAAAGGAGCAGAGTTTTCCAGGTGTAAGAAGTGAGGAGAGAATTTCAAGCAGAGAGGAAAGTGACAGCTAAAGCAGGGGAGGAAGGAAACGGCATCTTTCTCCTGAAAGCATGAGGATACGCTCTTCCCCCAAATATCAACGGAAGGATGCCTTCTGTAAAAATAAGTCTGGATCTTAGACATCATCTTTGCAGTAAATTTTTATTTTACTCTTAAAGAGAAAAAAAAAAAATCAGCTGGCTATCACCAATCAATCCGTGTTATAGCTAGGATTAATGGTGTTTCCCAAAATTCTCTGATAAGAATTGTCTGGGGCTCTTATTAAAAACACAGCTTCCCAGGCCTCCTGGAAGTTCTTATCCAATGGGTCTGAGATGAAGCCAGGAACCAGCAATAGTTAAGAAGCACCCCCACGAGATTCTCATTATCAGAGACGTCTGGCAAACACTGGGCGAGCCTGGGTGCTGAAGTTCAGGGCCCCTCCCACCAATCTGCAGAGGAGGCTGACTCCACATAGAGACCAGCCTTCTGGTCAGTTAACAATTAAATCATATGAACCACTGCCCTGGATAACTCCAAGATAGAGTCCGTTAAAACATGTGACTTGTGGGGTCGGCAACCTTGTAGCACATTTCTCTTTATGGACCCAGTAACTGACACTTTTCCTACACTCTCCCATCCAATCCCCTCCACCTTCCTGCAAGATAGATACATTTCTACCTTGTACAGATTTGGAAACCAAAACTCAAGTCTGGAAACATGAAAAAGGCCGTGCGTGCGTGTATAGTGGGTAGCCAACCTGCAATCTGAAACCAAATGCATTCTGAGCCCATGCTCTTCCCAGTCTCCTGGCTTCTGGAAGGGTCTATGGTAGAGCCTGTCCTCAGAGAGAGTCAGTCCATACAAATGGGTAGCCATAGTTGAAAGCAAGCCTGACTCGGGATCTTGCCATTTTAGGTTGACCCTCCACTGACCTCTACTTCCCCACCCCACCTGCTTCATATCAAAAAAGCTACCCCTGGGGCGCCTGGGTGGCGCAGTCGGTTAAGCTTCCGACTTCAGCCAGGTCACGATCTCGCGGTCCGGGAGTTCGAGCCCCGCGTCAGGCTCTGGGCTGACGGCTCGGAGCCTGGAGCCTGTTTCCGATTCTGT
>NW_024412388.1:45643765-45650394 GCF_014898765.1 Herpailurus yagouaroundi
AAAAATAAATAAACGTTGAAAAAAAAAAAAAAGCATGAGCCTTCATTCCCGAGGTAATGAGACCTTTTTTTCCGAGTTCCTTCCTCCAAAGTTCATGAACTTAATAAAAAATAAAATAAGACGGGCTCTATTACAGCCCAGACCTCTGCTGCAGGAAGCCAGGGCTGATGGGGCAAAGGCAGTGCCTGAATAAAAAAGAAAACGTATTCACAGATCAGCTCCATCTTCACTGACCAAATCCACAGAAAACCACAGTGAGAGGCACCACAGCCCACATCTGAGCTTCCTGATACACTGCAGGTAATACCCAGGGCTCAAGGGCAAAGTGGATCTGGGTACAGAGATGTTTACAGCATTTTCTTCCCCTTGGATGTAGCGCTTTGGAGAAGGCGGACACCCAACCCTTCAAAGTGATCGGAGACTTGCATCTGTCCAATCCCTATGTGTCACAACCACCCAGAATAGTGTGAAATACCCAGGAAACGAGCAGGAATTGGCCCACACTCTGACCTCATTGGCCTCTTATTCCTCAATGCCAGTGGCCATTGACACATGCTTGTGGAGATACCCAGTCGTGGCCCACAGTGGCCCTGTCATCATTCCAATGGCTCCCCCTCTGAGACTTTTTAAGTTTATTTTTTAGAGAGACAGAGACCACCCAAGCAGGGGAGGGGCAGAGAGAGAGCAAGAGACAGAATCCCAAGCAGGCTCTGTACCTGCAGTGTGGAGCCAGACACGGGGCTCGAACTCAGGAACCTCAAGATCATGAATGAACTGGGCAAAACCGAGAGTCGGACGCTTAATGGACTGGGCGCCCCAGGCACTGCAGCCCTCTGAGACTCTTAAAGTCCACTACCCTTCCGGCACCTTCTCAGCTCTGGCAGCTCGCTCACACAACCACTGCCCTATGGCCCCACTGGACCCTCCGGGAATTTGACGTGACTGTCCATCGGTCACCTGCTAGCATTCACACACCTATTCAACAGACACCTTCTGAGTGCTAGTCATGACCCTGGTATGAGAGCTTCACCATGAACAAGACCCATCCCTGCTTTCACAGACCAACCTCAGCCCCTTCCCGGCCAGCCTAGACCGTCCTCTCACCAGCCTAGAGACCCTTCATCTGCCCCACCCAGTGGCTCACCCTCGCGATTCTGACTGCCAAAGTGCTGAGAAGTTTGCCTCACGACTGGAAAAGAATTAGCACGCTCCGTCTTCACTGCACTTTCCGCCAGGCTGCAAGGAGGCAAGTGGAAGAAACAGAATGTAGAAGCCCTAATATGCTGTGTAACACCACTAGGTGTTGGACAGATGCGACCACCCCCCACCCAGCCTTTTGAAGTCTGACCGGCCTCTTAATTCAACTTGAATTCCAGCAGGGCATTGAACCACTGTGTGCTCTGAGCCACAGCCCCCTCATCGGTAAGCTGCAGGCAGTAACGTAACAAACTCGGAAGGTTATAGAGGGGATTTAGAAACAAATATGTCAACAGCCCCGTTGGTTCCACTGGGCCTTCCCTAAATGAAAGTGGTCTGTTTGGGCTTAGATCCTGTCCTATTGCCTAAGTTCTTAGGAGGTTTTCTGGTCAGCAGCTTCACCCTGTTGGACCCGAGGAGCTCAGCTGATGACAGGTTTAAGACCTGCAAGGCAGCTAGGACCCGTGTCCCCGCCTCCTCATTCCCAGCTAAGACCATTGAGAAGATTGTGGAGAGATGTGGAAAACTATCAGGAGCCCGGGCTGTGCAAGGGAAATGTAACATTTCGGTGCCTGGAGCTCCACGCTCCCAGGCACCCGGGACCCCCATCCCAGATGTGGTGGGCAGTGAGGAGGAGGCGTGTGTTGCATTTCCTATGAATTAAGCCATCAGGCCCACAGAACAATGTCGTCATTGATGGGGAAAGGTCGCTGCAATTCCAAGGACACTTCAGGCCTTTCACTGGGCTGAGACAGAGATGCTTAATATTAATCCTACGTAATATGAGTCTCTGAAAACCCACTTTCTAAGGGGCCTACTGGCAGCTTCAATTGACCATTCATTGTGATTCAGTGCATCCTCAAGGAAGTGGTGTGGAAGGGGGAGACTCATTTGTTTTAATCTATGATCCAAAGCTCCCCCCAAAATCTATTAGCACAGGCCATTCTGATTCTTGGGGGAGAAATGCTCTGCTCTCATGAAGACTTACTTAATCTGGGGTGGGAGGGACCACCTCCGAGCACAGTGAAATCAATGTTCTTTCATTTATTAAACATACCATCGATGGGGTGCCGAATGTTTAACGCCCAGACTACTTCTGCTGCCCTGCTGATGGTGACTTTGGATCCGGGGCCATCTCTTCACGCTCCCACTTTACACGGGTGCTTTAGGGGTCATTCATGGATGTGACAAACACTTAATGAGCACATCCCCTAACCCAGGCACTGTGGTGAGGGCTAAAATAGCAAATAAAACAGCGCCATTCTCTCCCTGCACGCAGTTTATTGACTAACTAGAAAGTCAGTCCGTGACTTTTATCACAACGAAGCGGGATGAGTGAGGGTTGTGCCAGGGGACCTTCAGGACCCTGTGAGGATACAACAGGCAGTCCAACCTGTAAGAGATATTTGAAGAGGGTCTTTGGAGAAACTGCCTTTTCAGCCGGGACTGAGCAGAAGGCTGAGTTAACCTAAGGAGGTGGCAGCAGGAAACAAGGGACCCACAAGGAGAGGACTATAACTGGGCTGCGGGGAATGAGGCGTGAAAGAGGTAAGCCCGGGCTGATGCACAGCCAGCTGATGGAGGGGAAGGCTTCCCTCATCCCTCCCTTCCAGCTGGCTAGGGTGCACACAATTTCCAGACGTTCTTTGGCTCCATGCTTGGAAACCAACAGTCCTCGGTGAGACCCCGGTTCCAACCCAGCTTTCAGAGTCCCAGGGGAGCCAACGCCTTCCAGGGTCCCACTTGTCAGGGAGGGGAACTGAGGCCACACCCACTTGTGTCTCCAGGGTCTGAATCCTGGGAGCGAAGAATCATTGTGAATTAGGGAGATGAAGGTGGTCTCCTGAGTGACGCTGGTGACATAGCGTTTCAGAAATGGCAAGGGACAGCCTCATTCCTCTACTCCTCTTCTGTATCTTTTCTGGCAAGAGAAGTGACCTTCAGGAGAGTGAGGTGCACCATAAGTGACCTCTGTTTGCCCCTAACCGAGTCCTCGTCTTCTGCTTTGGATTAAACTCTGTCCCAGTACTGAGAATTTCTGCAGATGATTTTTTTTTTTTAACGTTTATTTATTTTTGAGACAGAGAGAGACAAAGCATGAATGGGGGAGGGGCAGAGAGAGAGGGAGACACAGAATCGGAAGCAGGCTCCAGGCTCTGGGCCATCAGCCCAGAGCCCGACGCGGGGCTCGAACTCACGGCCCGTGAGATTGTGACCTGAGCCAAAGTCAGACGCCCAACCGACTGAGCCACCCAGGCGCCCCTCTGCAGATGAAGTTTTGAGGAAACATAAAGAGCAAGAGAAGAGTTGAGGGATAGGAGTTTGACCAACATTATGTTTATTTTCAACAAAAAGAGTAGACACGGGAAACTTCACTGATGACCTCGACACTGACACCAAGCCATGATGGAGATGAGGTGATCAAGAGGGAAACCTCAGGACATCTGAGAGGGAAGAGGTGGTGACCAGAAGAACAAGGTCACTCACCTGGCTGCCTTTTTGTGGACAGTTTAGTGAAAGTCCACAGTTTCTCTGAGATTTGACCAAACACAGGCCAAACCCTTCTTTGGCAATTACTTAATACACATTCAACAAACAGAGTCAAGGCCAGACTGTAACGAGCGCACAGGAGAGAGTCACCTACCCCAGCCTGTGGCAAGTCTGGAAGGCTTCCTGGAGGAGGGATACCTGAACAGATACCTGAGGACACCTGAGACAGAAGCATGTAGTACAGCATGGTCTGAACTCTGGAGCCAGACTGCCTGGGGTCAAAGTAAGCCCTGCCAATTACTAGCTACATGACCCAGCGCAAGTTCCCCTAACCTTACTGTGCCTCAGTTTCCTCACCCCCAAAAGAAGAATAATAGTACTTAGTTCACAAGCTTGATGTGAGAATTCTCATAAAGAGTTAACATATGCAAAGTGCACAGAACAGCACCTAGTATGTACGAAGTGTTGCATGAATGTTAGCTGTAATTAGGGAGATGCATGGTTAATTTCTTTTAATTAACAGACTTTCTAAGCAGTTTTAGGTTTAAAGAAAAATTGAGCAGGAAGTACAGAGAGTTCCCACACTCCCCTCCCCTCCACACACAATTTTCCCTATGATTAGCATCTTGCACTAGGGTGACCCATTTCGTACATATGGGCATATTGTTAACTGAAGTCCACAATTTACACGAACGCACCGTGTTGTACATTCTACAGGTTTTGACAAATGCATAATGTCATGTACCAGCCATTACTACATCATACAGAATAGTTCCACTGCCCTAAAAATCCTCTGTGCTCTGCCTAGTTGTTCCTCCCCCAATTTCCTACCCTCTGGCAACCACTGATCTTTCTACCACCTCTGTAATCGTACCTTTTCCAGAATGTCATACAGTTGTCAAACTGCACGTAGACTTTTCAGACTGGCTTCTCTCACTTAGCAGCAGGCATTTGAGTTTCCCCCATGTCTTTTCCTTGGCCGTGTCTCAATCAAGGGTCGGTATGCTCACACCGAGTTGAGTGATGATAGTCAAAGGAAGCTGAATAAAGCCTCTTTACCTGGTCACTGCGTAGAAAATTCTGCAAATCTTTGCCTTCGGACCTCTGCTATTTCATCCTCCAGTGAAGTCCCACCACAACTCTAGTCAAGTGACCCCTTTAAAATACAAATGTTCCGGGGCGCCTGGGTGGCTCAGTCAGTTAAGCGGCTGACTTCGGCTCAGGTCATGATCTCGCAGTCCGGGAGTTTGAGCCCCGCGTCGGGCTCTGGGCTGACAGCTCAGAGCCTGAAGCCTGTTTCCGATTCTGTGTCTCCCTCTCTCTGACCCTCCCCCGTTCATGCTCTGTCTCAAAAATAAATAAACACTAACAAAAAAAATTTTTTTTTAAATACAAATGTTCCTAGCAGATCACATTTTAGATATGACCTAGACCCATAGCATTTTTTCAGCTGGAAGAAGCCTCAGCATCAGCTGTTACCAAACGCTTATTGTAGGGAGGAAATCAGAAAGGGAGAAGGCTTGCCGAGGAGTACACAGTCATAGCCAAGGGACACATCACTCATGCCATGTTACTTGTCACCCGAATGCAGGTGTGGATAGGCGTAGTAACCGCACACCCCAACCAAAAAACTAAAACTCCAAGTTCAAAAAAAGATCTTTCGAATTTCATCCATGAACATATACATCATTTAATGATTTCATGTATAAAAACCCCTTATCACTAATAAGAACATTAAAGTAAATCAGGACTATTCCTTTACTAATCTATGCAAAACAATTTGTCAGAGGTGCAGATATGCAGGTGAAAATAATGCAAGCTTGCAGAAAGTCAGCATAAGCCCCTGAGGCAATCAAGGAAGACTTCCCGAAAGAAGTGACATTTGATCAGGCCCTGAAGGATAAGCAGATAGAGGTGAGAAAGAACCCACAATGAAGTGAACCTGTGATGAGGAAAGGGTATGATGTTTATCTAGAAGAGTGGGCAGTTCCACCTGGCTAAGAAGAGGGCTTCCTGGGGTGTGGCAGACATGAGGCTGGGCACTCCCGGGTACAGTGTCAGGGTGACCCCAGGCTACAAACAGCCTGGGCTGGGAAGTGTCATCTCATCTTGAAACTGACTCCCCATTTCACTACTGTTCCCAGGGCCCCGGCTGCTCCTCTAGGTTAAGTGTTGAGCACCACTCCCTGAACCCTTGCTAAAAGGCAATCTCCAGCAGAATCTGGAGAACTCAAGGACTCCCTGCTTCCTCCCTGTGGCCTTGGCTGCTGGGTGTCCTCATTGTCCCCCCAAGGAACAAGTTTCCTTGTTCCTGAAGGGCAGACAATAGAATTCTTCCCAGGGAGACTTCTCAGGAATGAGACGTCCAGGGCAGCCTTAATTCAGCCTTGGGGCAGAGGGTGGGCTTTCCTTCCAGGAAATCTAATTTGCTGACAACTTGCCTCCCCCCCCCTCCTACCCCCACCTGCCCTACACTTACAGCTCCGGCTTTCTCTGCAGTGCAGCACCCTCCCAGGCAGCCTTCACAACACGGATGGGCCTGAAGAGACTTGGCATGTTCAAGTCCAGACTCCCGGGAATCGGGGCCCTTGTTGAACCAGCCTCCCCAAGCCTGTCGCCGGGAGGAAGGCTCTGGGTCTGCAGAACCCTGTGCAAATAAACACGGAGTCAGCACGCAAATGTCTTGTCAAAGGGGAGTCAGGAGTGTGGTTGACCGGGTGGGGCTCCTGGGAAAGGGAGGGCTGTTGGGACTGATTTCCCATCAGTCCTTTCAGTAACTGTCTCCCTCCTGACCGACTGCCTCCCCATCTCTGTGGATGAGCAAGCACGCAGGAACACACACACCACACACACACACACACATACACACAACCACACACACAACACACACAACACGCATCACATATACACACAGCCACACACAACATACAACACACAACATA